>NW_026652281.1:64864829-64921075 GCF_009828535.3 Hylobates moloch | reverse complement strand
ATCTGCTACTGAGGCTTCTGCAATCTTCGCGTAGTTCTCGAAACTTGGCTTTCAGCTCCATCAGCTCCTTTAAGCCCTTCTCTCCATTGGTTATTCTAGTTATCCATTCTTCTAATTTTTTTTCAAAGTTTTTAACTTCTTTGCTATTGTTTTGAATTTCCTCCTGTAGCTCAGAGTAGTTTGATCATCTGAAGCCTTCTTCTCTCAACTCGTCAAAGTCATCCTCCATCCAGCTTTGTTCCGTTGCTGGTGAGGAACTGCGTTCCTTTGGAGAAGGAGAGGTGCTCTGCTTTTTAGAGTTTCCAGCTTTTCTGCTCTGTTTTTTCCCCATCTTTGTGGTTTTATCTACTTTTGGTCTTTGATGATGGTGATGTGCAAATGGGTTTTTGGTGTGGATTCCTTTCTGTTTGTTAGTTTTCCTTCTACCAGACAGGACCCTCAGCTGCAGGTCTGTTGGAGTTTACTAGAGGTCCACTGCAGACCCTGTTTGGCTGGGTGTCAACAGCGGCGGCTGCAGAACATCGGATTTTCGTGAGACCAGAAATTCAGCTGTCTGATAGTTCCTCTGGAAGTTTTGTCTCAGAGGAGTACCTGGCCAAGTGAGGTGCCAGTCTGTCCCTACTCGGGGGGGTGCCTCCCAGTTAGGCTTCTCAGGGGTGAGGGACCCACTTTAGGAGGCAGTCTGTCCGTTCTCAGATCTCCAGCTGTGTGCTGGGAGAACCACTACTCTCTTCAAAGCTGTCAGTCAAACAGGGACATTTAAGTCTGTGGAGGTTCCTGCTGACTTTTTGTTTGTCTGTGCCCTGCCCCCAGAGGTGGAGCCTACAGAGGCAGGCAGGCCTCCTTGAGCTGTGGTGGGTTCCACCCAGTTCGAGCTTCCTGGCTGCTTTGTTTACCTAAGCAAGCCTGGGCAATGGCGGGCGCCCCACCCCCAGCCTCACTGCTGCCTTGCAGTTTGATCTCAGACTGCTGTGCTAGCAATCAGCGAGACTCCGTGGGCATAGGACCCTCCGAGCCAGGTGCGGGACACAATCTCCTAGTGTGCCGTTTTCCAGGCCCGTTGGCAAAGCGCAGTATTAGGGTGGGACTGACCCGATATTCCAGGTGCCGTCTGTTACCCCTTTCTTTGACTAGGAAAGGGAACTCCCTGACCCCTTGCGCTTCCCGAGTGAGGCAATGCCTCGCCCTGCTTCGGCTCGTGCACAGTGCGCTTCACCGACTGTCCTGCCCCCACTGTTTGGCACTCCCTAGTGAGATGAAAACAGTACCTCAAACAGAAATGCAGAAATCACCCATCTTCTGTGTCGCTCAGGCTGGGAGCTGTAGACTGGAGCTGTTCCTATTCGGCCATCTTGGCTCCACCCCGCCGAATTTCTTAAAATGGTAATTTAAAATAGTTTCAGTAAGAAGGTTGGAACTAGCTACTACAATTTTGTTATTTATCGTAAGTGTTCTTTCCTGTGGCCCAAGCTCAATCAGATGATATTATATATTACAGAAATGCAGACTCTTCTAATATTTTGAAGCAGATCATTGCCAAATTGGGATTAATGCCATTTCCCATTCACTAAACATTTGCATGTAACAACTAGCATTATTTTGTGCAGCCATTTTCTAGTTTTTATTTTTATTTTTATTTTTATTTTTTTTGAGACGGAGTCTTGCTCTGTCGCCCAGGCTGGAGTGCAGTGGCGCAATCTTGGCTCACTGCAACCTCCGCCTCCCAGGTTCACGCCATTCTCCTGCCTCAGCCTCTCCGAGTAGCTGGGATTTCAGGTGCCCGCCACCATGCCTGGCTAATTTTTTTGTATTTTTAGTAGAGACGGGTTTCACCGTGGTCTTGATCTCCTGACCTCGTGATCCGCCCGCCTTGGCCTCCCAAAGTGCTGGGATTACAAGCGTGAGCCACCGCACCCGGCCCCATTTTCTAGTTTTTATCTGTTTCACACATATTGATACATAATAAATTCCAAATTAGTGAGGTATATTTTGGAAGGCTGAAAGGCTTTGAAATTTTTGACATGCTAAAAGACGGGGCTTGGTACAGTTGGCATGTATATTAATCTGTTCTCACACTGCTAATAAAGACATACCCAAGGGTGGGTAATTTGTAAAGGAAAAAGACTTAATTGACTCACAGTTCCACATGGTTGGGGAGGCCTCACAATCATGGTGGAAAGCAAAAGAGGAGCAAAGTCACATCTTACATGGTGGCAGGCAAGAGAACATGTGCAGGGGAACTCCCCTTTATAAAATCATTAGATCTCATAAGACTTACTCACTATCATGAGAACAACACAGGAAAGACGCCCCGTTCAGGATTCAGTTACCTCCCACTGGGTCCCTCTCATAACACTTGGGAATTATGAGAACTACAATTGAAGATTAGATTTGGGTGGAGACACAGCCTAACCATATCATTCCACCCAACCCCTCCCAAATCTCATGTCCTCACATTTCAAAACCAATCATTCCTTCCCAGTAGTCCCCCAGAGTCTTAACTCATTTCAGCATTAACTCAGAAGTCCACAGCCCAACATTTCATCTGAGACAAGGCAAGTTCCTTCTACCTATGAGCTTGTAAAATCATAAACAAGTTAGTTACTTCCCAGATACAATGAGGGTACAGGTATTGGGTAAATATACCCATTTCAAATGGGAGAAATTGGCCAAAACAAAGAGGCTACAGGTGCCATGCAAGTTTGAAATCCAGTAGGGCAGTCATGAAACCTTAAAGTTCCAAAATGATCTCCTCTGACTCCATATCTCACATGCAGGTGATGCTAATGTAAAAGGCGGACTTCCATAACCTTGAGCAGCTCCACCCCTGTGGCTTTGCAGGGTACAGCTCCCCTCCTGGCTGTTTTCATGGGCTGGCATAGAGTGTCTGTGGCTTTCCCAGGGGCACAGTGCAAGCTGTCGGTGGATCTACCATTATGGGGTCTGCAGGAAAGTGGCCCTCATCTTATAGCTTCACTAGGCAGTGCCCCAGTGGGGACTCTGTACAGGGGCTCCAACCCCACATTTCCCTTCTGTATTGCCCTAGCAGAGGTTCTTCATGAGGGCCCTGCCCCTGCAGCAAACTTCTGCCTGGATATCCAGACATTTCCTTCTTTTCTTTTCTTTTTTTTTTTTTTTTTTGAGATGGAGTCTCGCTGTGTCACCCAGGTTGGAGTGCAATGGCGTGATCTCCGCTCACTGCAAGCTCCGCCTACCAGGTTCATGCCATTCTCCTGCCTCAGCCTCCCAAGTAGCTGGGACTATAGGTACCCGCCACCATGCCCGGCTAGTTGTTTGTATTTTTAGTAGAGATGGGTTTTCACCATGTTAGCCAAGATGGTCACGATCTCCTGACCTCGTGATCTGCCTGCCTCGGTCTCCCAAAGTGCTGGGATTACAGGCGTGAGCCACTGCATCCAGCGCAGACATTTCTATACATCATCTGAAATCTAGGCAGAGGTTCCCAAACCTCAATTCTTGGCTTCTATACACTCGCAGGCTCAACACCATATGGAAGCTGCCAAGACTTGGGACTTGTACCCTCTGAAGCATGGCCTGATCTGTACCTTTGCCCGTTTTAGCGACTGCTGGAGTGACTGGGATGCAGGGAACCAAGTCCCTAGGCTGCACACTGCAGTGGGGGCCTGGACCTGGCCCAGGAAACTATTTTTACCACCTAGGCCTCTGGAGCCTATAATGGGAGGGGCTCCTGTGAACATCTCTGACATGCCTTGGAGACGTTTCCCCCATTGTCTTGGTGATTAACAGTTGGCTCCTTATTACTTATGCAAATTTCTGCAGCAGGGTTGAATTTTTCCCCCAAATATGGGTTTTTCTTTTCTATTGCATCGTCAGGCTGCAAATTTTCCAAACTTTTATGGTCTGCTTCCCGTTGAATGCTTTGCTGCTTAGAAATTTCTTCTGCTAGATTCCCTAAGTCATTTCTCTCAAGTTGAAAGTTCCACAGATCTCTGGGGAAGGGGCAGAATGCCCCCAGTTTCTTTGCCTAGCAAGAGTGACCTTTAGTTCCTAACAAGTTCCTCATGTCCATCTGAGACCACCTAAGCCTGGACTTTGTTGTCTGTATCAGTATTTTGTTCCAAGCCATTCAACAATTCTCTAGGAAATTCCAGACTTTTTCACATCTTCCTGTCTTCTGAGCCCTCAAGTCTCTAGGAAGTTCCAAACTTTCCCACATTTTCCTGTCTTCTTTTGAGCCCTCCAAACTGTTCCAGTCTCTGCCTGTTACCCAGTTCTGAAGTTTCTTTCACATTTTCGGGTACCTTTATAGCAGCACTCCAGTCTACTGGTACCAATTTACTGTATTAGTCTGTTCTCACACTGCTAATAAAGACATACCCGAGGCTGGGTACTTTATAAAGGAAAGAGGTTGAAATGATTCACAGTTCCACATGACTAGGGAGGCCTCATAATCATGGCAGAAAGAGAAGGAGGAACAAAGTTACATCTTACATGGTGGCAGGAAAGAGAGCATGTGCAGGGGAGCTCCCCTTTATAAAACCTTTAGATCTCATGAGACTTACTCACTTTCATGAGAACAGCACAGGAAAGACCCACCTGCATGATTCGATTACATTCCACCATGTTTGTCTTACAACATGTGGGAATTATGGGAGCTACAATTCAAGATGAGATCTAGGCCAGGCACGGTGGCTCATGCCTGTAATCCCAGCACTTTGGGAGGCTGAGGTGGGCGGATCACCTGAGGTTGGGAGTTCCAGACCAGCCTGACCAACATGGAGAAACCCCGTCTCTACTAAGAATACAAAATTAGCTGAGCATGGTGGCGCATGCCTGTAATTCCAGCTACTTGGGAGGCTGAGGCAGGAGAACTGCTTGAACCCGGAAGGCGGAGGTTGCGGTGAGCCAAGATCACGGCATTGAACTCCAGCCTGGGCAACAAGTGCAAAACTCTGTCTCAAAAAACAAACAAACTAACAAACAAAAAAAAAGATGAGATTTGGGTGGGGACACAGCCAAACCATATCAGCCTGGATGGAGTACTTGCCGTGACTGGCAATACATCAGGTTTTACTCCTTCTATGAAGAAAGAGCTTTAAGTCCTCTTGATTCATGTCTTCTACAGTTGGTTTGGCATATATCAGCATCAAAGACTCATAATAATCCTGAAAGATTTTTGCTTACCACCCTGAAAGTAAACAACTTTATCAGAGCCAGCATCTTGAACTACAGGTAGTACCTTTTCAACAAGTGTTGACAAGAAATGGAAGCAGCCTGAAAGATTACCAGCAATGCAAAAAGTATGCTGGTTCCCCAGAGAATGTCTTAAAGCACTACATTGCAGTCTAAATATCTGTCTCCTTATTTATTCATTTATTTATTTGTTTATGAGAAAGAAAAGAATATTCTCAGAACAGCTTGACAAGGAGGAGTTTATTCATGGCTTGGCTTACTTGAGAGATATTTTGGATATTTAAATGAGGTAAAACTTTCAGTGCTATAGTCAGCCTTATGGATGGATGCAGCTGAGAGATCACAAGTTCATTTGGCCAAGGTGTCGTGGTAATCTTCCAGTATTCAGGATGTGCTTCTGTAAACTGATCTCAGAGTGACAATATCTTGTAAATTCATCTGCTGGCAAAAAAAATCTGCAGGCATGGGAAACATGGCAGACAGAATACTTTTTTAAAGCTAATTTTGCTTGGATGACCTAAAAATTGAGAAGGAGTTTGTAATCCTTTTCTTGATGATACAGACATCTGATTGTTGCCAAAAATGACCTTCTAAACTTAGAAGAAAGGAAAAGAATGAACATAAATTCAACTAAAAAAGTTGTGAATTCTGTTGTTTCTTAATGTAAGGTTGCTCCTCTGTGACAAAGAGTTGCTCCCAGATGCATACCTCTGGGAGTCAGAGTTTTAGGCATTTATTGCCATCAGTTCAAGAAATTTTGTGTATCTAATTGTGTGTTCACTGTGCAATTTGAACATTTTGAATATCTAACTTATATAAGAATTGTTTGAAATTTACATTTATAACAAATTTTCTTTTTTTTTCTTAAAAGGAAGTAACCACTATTTTAGTATTCAAAAATACCTGATATTTTGAAAATACTGTCTTATGTTTTGTCTGAGTGAAAGAATTACAAATTTCTTTCTCTCTCTCTCTCTTTTTTTTTTTTTTTTTTTTGAGATGGAGCCTTGCTCTGTCACCCAGGCTGGAGTGCAATGGTGCAATCTCAGCTCACTGCAACCTCTGCCTCCCAGGTTCAAGTGATTCTCCTGCCTCAGCCTCCTGAGTAGCTGGGATTACAGGTGCATGTCACCACGCCCAGCTGATTTTTGTATTTTTAGTAGAGACGGGGTTCTGCCATGTGGGCCAGGCTGGTCTCGAACTCCTGACCTCAAGTGATCCACCTGCCTCGGCCTCCCAAAGTGCTGGGATTATAGGCATGAGCCACTGCGCCCAGCCAGAATTACCAATTTCTAATGTAGTGAAATATTTACAATTTTTAACTTGTTTGTCAATATTTATACTCATGTTTTGGGAGCAGTGGGTCAGCAATTTTCGTGAGATTGCTTTTGAGCTTATGCTCCCAAAACTTCCCTTAGGCTTTAATTGGCTTTTCTTTATAGATAACATACACCCTTTTATTTTAGCTTCATTCTCATTTGAATAAATGTTGGGTGAACAGCTACACACTAATTTCTTTTCTCCATAGAGTGCGAACCCATGTGACCCTTCCTGCCTTAGTGCTCTTCATTTAACAGTAGATTGTTCTGATTGAAAGCATACTATAGTGCCAGCGTTTGGAACTCCTCATCTCTTCAGCACAAGGACTATCACTCACACAAGAGATCATTTGTGTGCTTTGGGTCACTGTTTTCCCTCTACCTTTGACAATTTATCCTGATTTTGCCATACAGACTTTGTCATGCTAACAATGCATCTTAATGAATAACATATTCATCTTCCTTTTTTGCTTTCATATCTCACTCTGTTTCTTTAGAAAAATATTCATTTATGAGTCAAAGAAAAACCATTATTTTTGATAAGAATTACCTTGGGCTAGTCATTTAACCTTAATTTCCTCATGATTCTGTTTTTTTATCTGTAAAATTTTTAAGTGATTTCTTAGATTAATTCCAGCTCAGCTAACATATTGTAGAGCTACATATATATACATATATGTGTGTGTGTGTGTATGTATATATATATACACACACACACACATATATGTATATGTATATATATATAAACATTTTGGCTATAAGGATATGTCTTTTTAAAAAAATTTTATTTTAAGTTCTGAGATACATGTGCAGGATGTGTAGGTTTGTTACATAGGTAGACGTGTGTCATGGTGGTTTGCTGCACTTATCAAGCCATCACCTAGGTAGTAAGCCCAGCATGCATTCACTATTTTTCCTGGTGCTCTCTCCTTGCCTGGACCCCCTGACCAGGCCCAGTATGCATTGTGCCTGTCCCTGTGTTCATGTATTTTCGTTGTTCCCCAGTGAAGGAAGCTATGAGGTTTGAAGAAAAATTAAACATGATTTAATACATATATATGTGTATGTATATATATCTCCACACACACACACACACACACACACACACACACACACACACACACGTATATAGTGAATATCTAAAACACTAGAATTTGCTACAAGTCTCTAGTAGAATTAATGCAAAGTCTACTTCTATTTCTTTACCATCATTTCCTCTACTACTTAAATAGCATAGAGGTTTATTTTTCAGTGATATAAAAATCCAAATAGGCAATTCTAGGTTAATATAATGGCTTTATGATATTGGAGACACAGGCTTCTTTGATCATGTTCCCTTGGCTTTTTTTTTTTTTTTTTCTTTAATTGAGACGGGGTCACACTTTTTTGCCTAGTCTGGAGTACAGTGATGTGATCATAGCTCACTGTAACCTCTGACACTTAGGCTCACAAGAACCTCCTACCTCAGTCTCCCAAAGCACTGGATTACAGGCATGAGTCAGTGTGCCCAACAGTCTGTTTTGTAATTTTTAACAGGTAGTTTTTATTTCATAGTCTAAGATGACTTGTCTAGTTTTACTATTATGTTCACCTTTGAGGCAGTAGGACCCAGTTAAAGAGACAGGAAATAATATGTGCTTTTTCTTTAAGACAGTCACTCCCAAATTTGATACATTCCTTTTGCTCACATCCCATTGGCCATAATGTAGTCACATGGCTTCACCTAGCTGCAAGGGAATCTGTGAAATGTGATCTTCAGCTGTGTCTTGTGCACAGAAGTTTTCATTACTGAGTAAAAACTGGAAGATGGATATTGAGGGTCAGCTAGCAATCTATGCATTTAACATTCAGGGAAGATTGAAACATCATTCGGAAGGCTTTGCTGTTTTTGTTGCAAGGATATTTGTTTAGTATTTCATTACAAATAAGGGTTTCAGTCATATTTCAATTTAAGAAATGTTACAACATAAAGTAAGGTATGTCCTACTCTGTATCTTACTATATTTTAGAAGTTTTATTTATTTTTTAGTGGAAAATCCATTCTAAGTTTCAGACAGCCTTCCCACCATTATTAATTGACATTTCTCAAATACATGAAAATGAGGTAAAACCAGTTTGCCAAAATAAACATCCAGAGTTCTTTTTAAAAACAGCAGTCCAAAATCCTATGTTATTGCCATGTGTCCCTGTGGTTTGAGGGACTCTGAATTCAAAGGGCTATTTCCAGATGAAATATCAGAATTGTAGCATTTATTGTGTATTCTGCCAAAGATTTTGTCAAAAATAGTAATGACTTTCAGGTCTGTGGGAATATGGGTTGCAGATGTGTTGTTTGAATGCCTGAAAAGGAAATCATAGTATTCTTTATTTTAGTGATAAAAGTATTTGTGTACATGTGCCATTTTGATACTAAACACTATATAATTTTGTGATCTTTTTGGAATGTGAGGACTAAGTAATATAAGTGGTGAAGAAATCCCATTGAAAGTATACATTTTCTAGCTAAGCCTTACATTAAATTTTATAATTTGAAAAACAAAAATATCAGTGTTTAGTTATACTATTTTTTGTTTGTGGACCCATTTTCTTTCTTGCTTCATATTTTTCTGCCTTTATTTAAAATGTTTGCTTCAATAATAAATATTTTAAAGTCATTATATCTTAACTTTTTTGTTCAGAAAAGGAACAACTTAGCATAAGAACAGAGCAGAAGTAGGCATGGCATAGTGGCTCATGCCTGTAATCCCAGCACTTTGGAAGGCCAATGTGGGAGGATCACTTGAGGCCAGGAGTTCGAGACCAGCCTGGACAATATAGTGGGACCCTTCTCTCTACAAAAAAGAAAAAAGTAAATTAGCTGGGCATGGTGGGACATGCCTGTAGCCCCAGCTACTTAGGAGGCTGAGGTGGGAGAATCACTTTAGCTGAGGAGTTTGAGGCTGCAGTGAGATAAGCTAAGATTGTGCCAGTGCACTGCAGCCTGTCCAGCCTGGGTGACAGAGACAGAGTGAGACCTTGTCTCACCAAAAAAAAAAAAAAAAAAGAAAGAAACAAAACAAAATAAAAAACCAGAAGTAGAAAGTAGCATGTAAAAACTATGTTGTAAAAGGACATTTCAATTTAACAATATTAATATTTGCTTATTTTCAGTTAATCTACTTCAGCATGCAATCTCATACTTCATCAAGCGCACTTGGTATTGTCACTGTTTATACATGAAACACATGCTGAAAGTATAAGTGAGTTGCTAAGGAAAACAGAGGTAGTAACCTAAGCTAGGATAGAATTCAGGCCTCTGTTTTATGAATCCCAAATCAGTTTTTTTAAAAATTTGTTTAGGGATAATTTACAAACAATTAAATGTACTTATGGTGAGTATACAGTTTTCAGTATTCATAAAAGCACTTTCAAGCCTCTTTGCAGTCAGGCCCCTGACTACCTGTTTTCTTCTCCCAACCCTACCTACTCTCAAGGCCCCAGGCAGCCATTGGGCTGCTTTCTTTCGTTATAGGTCAGCTTTACATATTTTAGAATTTCATGTGAATGGAACTATGCAATATATATTCTGGCTCATAACTTTATTTGCATAGTATAATGTTTTTGAGATGTCTCATTATGTGCTGTATATCAGCATTTCATTCCTTCCATTGCTGAGTAGTATTCCATTGTATCGATATACCACTTTTACTTTTTGATGAATATCTGGTGATTTCAAGTTGTGGGCTGATGTGAATAAAGCAGCTATATACATTCATGTCTAAATCTTTTTGTGGGTATGTTTTAGTTTTTAACAACTTTATTGTGATACAATTAACCTATAAAATGTGCATATAGAAAGTAAACAACTGGGTAAATTTTAAAATGTGTACATACCCTTGAAACTGTCACCATAATCAAGATGATAAATCCTCAACCTGCCCAAATTTTTTGTACCCATGATAATTCCTTTCTCCCTCTCTCCTACTTCTTCACTTAGTCCCCAGAAAACCACTGATTAGATTTCTGTCATTATAGATTGGTTTACATTATCCATACATTTAACCATACAGTATGTACTTCTTTTTTCGGTCTGGTGTCTTTTATTCAGCGTAATTGTTTTGCGATTCCTCCATGTTGTTGTAAGTTTTAATAATTTATTCTTTTTTTCCTGCTGAGTGGTGTTCCATTTTATGGATACACCCCAATTTGTTTATGCATTCACCAGTTGGTGGACATTTGGGTTGCTTCTAGTTTTGGAGTATAACCAATAAAGCTTCTATGAACATTTAAATCTTTGTATGGACATATGTTGTATTTGAATAATATATAGGAGTAGAATAGTTGGGTTATATGGTAGGCATATGTTTAGCTTTTTAAGAAACTGCCCAACAGTGTTCCATAGCGTTTGTACTATTTTACATTCCCATCATCTGTATATGAGTTCCAGTTTCTCCACATCCTTGTCATTACTTGGTATGGTCAGATTTTTCATTTTAGACATTTTAGTGGGTGTGTGACCATATCTCATATTTTAAATTAGCATTTCCCTAATGTCTAATGTATTATTTGTCATCTATATATCTTCTATAGTGACATATTTGTTTAAATCTTTCACATTTGTTTTTTTTGGGTTGCTTATTTTCTTACTGAGTTTTGAAGAACTCTTCATATCCTTAACAGATACACAATTTGCAAATACTTTCTCCAAGTTTGTGGGAGAAGCAGATAATTTCTTAACTTTGAGGAACTTATTTTTTTTTCTTTTATTAATCATGCTGAGATCACTGCTAATACATTTTTGCCTAACTTGTTACAGACTTATGCTTTCATGCATGAGTGCTATAGTTTTAGATTTTACATTTAGAGTCTGTGACACATTTTGAGTTAATTTTGGTACATACTTTAAGGTATGGGTTGAAGTTCATTTTTTATATGAATATTTAGTCATTCTAGCACCATTTGTTGAATTCCCTGCTGAATTTTTCTTGCACTTTGTTGAAAATCAATTAACCATGTATATATTGGTCTATATTGGGACTCTATACTGCCCCATTGATCTATTTGTTTAGCTCTGTGCCAGCCATAATCTATCTTGATTACTTAGGCTTATAATAAATCATGAAATCAGGTGAAATCATGTAGTATAAGTTCTTCAACTTTGTTATTTTTGAATTTGCTTTATTCTATTATTTCAAATATTTTTATGAGGTGTAGAATCAGTTTCTCAATTTTTCCAAACAAGTCTGCTGGGATCTTAATTGGGAATGCACTGGATCTACAGAATTGACATCTTAACCGTATTAAGCCTTCTGACTCATAAATATAATACATCCATATATTTAGGTCAGTGTTTCCTACCCAGGGGAGATTTTGCTCATCTAGGGTCACTTGGCAATATCTGAAGACATTTTTGATTGTCACGGCCAGCAGCTCCTAACTGGCATCCAATGGGAAGAAGGCAGGGATGTTGCTAAGTATTCTATAAGGTGCAGGGCTTCCTTCCACCCCAAAAATTATCTGATTCAGAATGTCAGTATTGTTGAATTTATAAATCTTGATTTAGATCTCATCAATTACTCAGCAATTGTTTGTAGTTTTCAAATTATAGATCTTATGCATTTTCTATTAGGTTTATCACTTTGAAGCAGAAAGTGAGGTCACTGAATTAAAACTTTCCTTTTTTCTGATATACAATTTAGGATCTAAATTTTATCCCAAATGCTTCATTTGGAATAACTTCATTCCTCACATTTTGGTATGTTGTGTTTTCATTTTCATTTGAAGTATTTCCTAATTTCCTTTTTCATTTTAGTCTTCACCCTTGAATTAATTAGTAGTTTGTAATTTTGTTTTCAATTTTGTTTGATATTACAGATATCGTGCCAATACTGGTTTTTAATTTAGGTCCATTGTTGTTAGACAACTTTATGTGACTTGAATCCCTTTAAGTTTATTGGGACTTGTATTATGGCACTGAATGTAACCTTTGTTCAATGTTTTATATGCACTTGAAATAATTATTTATTTGCTATTTTTGGGTGTCATTAGATTTTTGGGTATTAATTTTTAGGTATTAATTAGATCAGGTTGGTTGGTGGTGTTATGTTTTCTATATTCTTGCCTATTTTCTGTCTACTTCTTTTAAAAGTGACTGATAATCTATTAAAATCAAGAACTGTAATTCTCGATTTGTCTTACTTCTTCTGGAAGTAATATCAGAGATTACTTCATGTATTTTGAATCTTTGTTAATTAGGTGTAAAACATTAAGCTTTGACATGCTCTCTTGATGAGCTGACTTCTTTTTCACTATGAAATGACCCTCTAATTCTATTGATGTTATTTGTCCTAAAAATCTACTTTATACATGTTCTTATACTCCTCCAGTTTTCTTTTGATTGGAATCCGCGTGGAATATTTTTTCATCCTTTTGCTTTTAATTATTTTTCTCTTTATGTAAGTTAGATTTCTTTTAGGAAGTATATAGTTGGGTGTGTTTTTTAATCCAGTCTATCAATCTGTGTTTTTCCATTGGGATGTTTAGGCCATTTATGTTTTATGTAATTATTGACAATTACATAAAAAATGGTGGTTTAAAATTCTAGCTCTGTTTGTTCCATCTTTATTTTATTTACTTGTTCCTCTCTGTTTTATTTTGGGTTAAGTATTTTTTATCATTCTTTTATCTTTTTAGTTATCTTGTTATCTATAACTCATCTTTATGCTATTTTTATGTTTGCTTTAGGGTTTATAGCATACATCTTTACCTTATCACAGCCTACATTGAAGTGATATACCACTTCACAGATATTATGGCACCATACTTTCATTTCTCCTTTTATGAGCTTATGCTATTGTGGTCATACATTTTACTTTTATATATCTTATACACTTCACAGTTATTGTTACATTGATATTATTTTTATTTTTAACAGTTAACTTACTTTTTTAACTTTTCATTTTGAAATAAGTTTAGACTCAAAAAGTTTCAACAGTAATACACAGAGGTCCTGTGTACCCTTCACCCAGCTTTCCCGATGATAACAATATGAAACTGTAGTACATTATTGAAAGCAGGAAATTGACTTTGGTACAATATTATTAACTAAACTACAGACTGTACACAGATTTTATCAGTTTTTATGTGCACTGTTTTTATTGTTCTTGTTGTTGTTTTGGCATATAGTTATGTGAATTTTGTTCCACATATGGATTCATGTAACTACCATCATTGTCAGGGTACAGAACTCTTTTATTACCTCAAAGAAAATTCTTTATTCCCTTGTGTTACTCCCTTTATATTCAGACTATCCATCCAATATAATTCCTGGTAGCCACCGATCTACTCTTTGTCACTGTAGTTTTGTCACTTTGAGAATATTAGTGGAATTGTACAATATATATCCTTTTGAGATTGGCTGCTTTTCACTGACCCTAATACTTTTGAGATCCACCAAATTGTTGAATGTATCAGTAGATCATTTTCTTTATTGTTGAGTAGTCTATTGTTACCTCATGGAATGCCATGGATGTACCACACTTTGTTTATTCATTTATTCACTGAAAAAAACCTTTAGGTTGTTTCCACTTTTTTGGCTATTAGAAAGCTGCTTTGGACATTCATGTACAGGTTTCCATGTGAGCATAAATTTTCATTTATTTAGTACAAGGGTTGGCAAACAACAGCCTGTGAATTGGCTGCCCATTTTGGGAAATAAAGTTTTACTGGAATGCATGCATGCTTATTTTTTTAAAAATATATATTGTCTGTGTGTACTTTTGTGCTACAATGGCAAAGTTGAATAGTTGCAACAGAGTCGTCTATGGTGTGTAATGACTCAAATATTTACCTTTCGCCCTTTTAGAAACAGTTTGCTGACCCCTGCTCTAGGATAAATCTAGGATTGTGAATGCAGGGCTGTATGGTAAGTATGTATTTCACTTTATGAGAAAGTGCTACATTGTTTTCCCAAATGGGTGTACTATTTTACATTCTTACTGGAAATACATAAGATCTACATTCTTATCAGCACTTGGTGTTGTCAGAATTTTTGCCTTTAGCCATTCTAATAGGTGTGTTATGGTATCTTATTGTGGCTTTAATGGACATTTCTTTAATGGCCAAGGTGCTGAAAAATCTTTTCATATGTTTATTTGCCATCTGTGTATCCCATTTGGTGAAGTGTTTGTTCAAATCTTTTGCCCCTTTTGATTGTATTTTTGTTTTTGTTGTATGTGTAATGTGAAACTATCTTCTTTTAGTTTCTTGCTGGTCTGATCATTTTATTAACAGGGTCTTATGTAGAGCAAAAGCTTTTATTTTTGATGAAGTCCAGTTTGTTGACTGTTTTTCTTTTATGCTTTTGCTTCTGATGTCATGTCTAAGGACTCTTCCCTTAACCCTATGTCATATACATTTTTGAATATGGTTTCTTTTAAAGGTTTTGTAGTTCTGTATTTTACATTTATATCTATAATCTATTTTGAATTCCTTTTTGTATAAAGTATGAGGTTGAGGTTCACTTTCTTGGCTATGAATGTCAGTTGTTCTAACACCATTAGTTGAAAAGACTCTTCTCTCTCCATTGAATTGCGTTTGCATCTTCCTTAAAAATCATTGACTGGACTTGAGTGGGTCTATTTTTGTATTTTCTATGCTGCCTCATGGATCTATGTGTCTGTCCCTCCACCAACACCACACTGTCTTAATTACTGCAGCTACATCCTTACCCTTAAAGTTGAGTTATGTGGGCTGGGCGTCGTGGCACACGCCTGTAATTCCAGCACTTTGAGAGACCGAGGCGGATGGATCACCTGAGGTCAGGAGTTCACGACCAGTCTGACTGACATGGTGAAACTCTGTCTCTACTAAATACTAAAAAATTAGCCGGATATGGTGGCGCATTCCTGTAATCCGGGCTACTTGGGAGGCTGAGACAGGAGAATTGCTTGTACCTGGGAGGCAGAGGTTGCAGTGAGATGAGATCGTGCCATTGCACTCCAGCCTGGGCAAAAAGAGTGAAACTCCATCTCATCAAAAAAAAAAAAAAAAATTGAGTTACGTGAATCTTCCAACTTTATTCTTTTGAAAAATTTTATTTTAGATAATTTAGTTACTTTGCCTTTCCACATACACTTTTAAAATCAGTTTTACTCTATTTATTAAAAAAAATTGAGGCTTAGAGTTTATCAACACGGTACGTCTATATAGGTTTACTTTGAAATCTTGCATCAGAATTTTGTAGTTTTTAGCATATGGATCCTAGACACGTTTTGTGAGATTTATGCCTAAGTATTTCAGTCTTTTTGGCACTGTTATAAGTGGTATTATGTTTTTAATTTGAGTTTACAGTGGTTCATTATGAGTATATATTAATAGAAATTCAACTGACTTCTTTTGTGTTAACCGTATATTGTCCAACCTTTCTAAATTCCCTTATTTGTTCTAGGTGGTTTTTTGTTGTTGTTGTTGTTTGCTTTTAAGATTCTTTGAGAATTTTTTCTCTAAACAGTGATGTTATCTGCAAATAGATGCAGTTTAAAGGCTGTTGCAGAGAGCTTCAAGGCCCAGGCAGAGACTTGCTACGGGGATGGGGCTGCCACAGAGCCCCCACAAAGTCAATGCCCAGGGGAACTGTGGGGTGTAAGCTGCTACTGAGAGCCCCCTTCTCCACTGCTGCAATGCCTGGTAAAGCTGTGGGAAGAAGGCCACCTGAATACTCCAGAACTAAGAGCCACAGTATGCAGTGCCAGCCTGGCAAAGCTTACAAGCATAGGTTTTAAATGTATGAGAGCTGTAATGTGGGCTGTGCCAGCAAAGCCATGGGGGCAGGAATGCCCAAATCTTAGAGACTCAATCCTTCCAATGTATCTGGAAGGTGGGACATGGAGCCACAGAAGATTATTCTCCAGCCTTATGGTCTAACGTTGTATGCTGTGTTGGGCTTTAGACATTTCTGGGACTTGTAACTCCCTTCATTTTTCCTGTTTCTCTTTTTGGAATAGAAATATCTGTCTTATGCCTGCATTGTGTTTTAGAGTGACAAAACTTACCTGTTTGATTTTACAGGGAAATTTGCTTAAGGATTAATTGTTCCTTGAGTCTCACCCATATCTGATTTGGATGAGACTCTGGACTTCAGACTTTTGTGTTGCTGCTGAATGAGTTAAGACTTTTGGGGCTACTGGGATGGAATGGATGCATTTTTTGTGTTATAAGGACATGAATTTGGGGGGCTAGGGGTGGAATGCTGTGGTCTGAATATGTCTCCCAAAATTTGTGTGTGGAAAACTTAACCCCTGATGTGGTTTGGCTATTTCCCCACCCAAATCTCATCTTGAATTGTAGCTCCCATAATTTTCATATGTTGTGAGAGGGACCTGGTAGATGATAATTGAATTATGGGGGCAGTTTCCCCCATACTGTTCTTGTGGTAGTAAGTCTTACGAGATCTGATGCTTTCATAAGCTGATACCTTTCTCACTTGGTTCTCATTCTTTCTTGCCTGCTGCCATGTAAGGTGTGCCTTTCACCTTCTGCCATGATTCTGGGGCCTCCCCAGCTACCTGGAACTGTGAGTCCATTAAACTGTTTTTTTTTGTTTGTTTGTTTGTTTTTAAAATAAGTTACCCAGTCTTGGGTATGTCTTTATCAGCAGCATGAAAGTGGACTAATACAATCCCCAATTCAACAGTGTTAGGAAATGAGGCCTAATGGTGCATGATCAGGTCTGGAGCAATTTATTCCTCCATATAGATCCAGATTTCCATGTAATAATATTTTCCTTCTGTTTGAAGGACTTCATTTAATATTCCTTATCATGCGGGTCTGCTTAGGATGAATTCTATCGGATTTTATATATCTTCCAAAGTCTGTACTTTGCCTTTCTTTTTAAAAGTTATTTTCACTGGGTAGAGAATTCTAAGTTGACTTTTTTTTTTTTTTCTTTTTTTCAGTACTTTAAGAGCATTGCTCTGTCTTCTGGCTAGTTTTTTTTTTTTTTTCTGAGAAGTCATCTGTCTTTCTTTCTTTCTTTCTTTCTTTCTTTCTTTCTTTCTTTCTTTCTTTCTTTCTTTCTTTTTATTATACTTTAAGTTCTAGGTTACATATGCAGGTTTTTTACATATGTATACATGTGCCATGTTGCTGTGTTGCACCCATTAACTCCTCATTTACATTAGGTATATCTCTTAATGCTATCCCCCCCTGCTCCTGCCACCCCACAACAGGCCCCAGTGCGTGATGTTCCCCATCCTGTGTCCAAGTGTTCTCATTGTTCAATTTCCACCTATGAGTGAGAACATGTGGTGTTTGGTTTTCTGTCCTTGCAATAGTTTGCTGAGAATGATGGTTTCCAGCTCATCCATGTCCCTACAAAGGATATGAACTCATCCTTTTTTATGGCTGCATAGTATTCCATGGTGTATATGTGCCACATTTTCTTAATCCAGTCTATCATTGATGGACATTTGGGTTGGTTCCAAGTCTTTGCTATTGTGAATAATGCCACAATAAACGTACATGTGCATGTGTCTTTATAGCAGCATGATTTATAATCCTTTGGGTATATACCCAGTAATGGGATGGCTGGGTCAAATGGTATTTCTAGTTCTAGATCCTTGAGGAAACGCCACACTGTCTTCCACAATGGTTGAACTAGTTTAAAGTCCCACCAACAGTGTAAAAGTGTTCCTAATTCTCCACATCCTCTCCAGCACCTGTTGTTTCCTGACTTTTTAATGATGGCCATTCTAACTGGTGTGAGATGGTATCTCATTGTGGTTTTGATTTGCATTTCTCTGATGGCCAGTGATGATGAGCATTTTTTCATGTGTCTGTTAGCTGCATAAATGTCTTCTTTTGAGAAGTGTCTGTTCATATCCTTTGCCCACTTTTTGATGGGGTTGTTTGATTTTTTTTCTTGTAAATTTGTTTAAATTCTGTGTAGATTCTGGATATTAGCCCTTTGTCAGATGGGTAGATTGTAAAAATTTTCTCCAATTCTGTAGGTTGCCTGCTCACTCTGACAGTAGTTTCTTTTGCTGTGCAGAAGCTCTTTAGTTTAATTAGATCCCATTTGTCCATTTTGGCTTTTGTTGCCATTGCTTTTAGTGTTTTAGTCATGAATTCCTTGCCCATGCTTATGTCCTGAATGGTATTGCCTAGGTTTTCTTCTATGGTTTTTATGGTTTTAGGTCTAATATTTAAGTCTTTAATCCATCTTGAATTAATTTTTGTATAAGGTGTAAGGAAGGGATCCAGTTTCAGCTTTCTACATATGGCTAGCCAGTTTTCCCAGCACCATTTATTAAAATGGGAATCCTTTCCCCATTTCTTGTTTTTGTCAGGTTTTATCAAATATTAGATGGTTGTAGATGTGTGGTATTATTTTTGAGGGCTCTGTTCTGTTCCATTGGTCTATACCTCTGTTTTGGTACCAGTACCATGCTGTTTTGGTTACTGTAGGCTTGTAGTATAGTTTGAAGTCAGGTAGCATGATGCCTCCAGCTTTGTTCTTTTTGCTTAGGATTGTCTTGGCAATGCGGGCCCTTTTTTTGTTCCATATGCACTTTAAAGTAGTTTTTTCCAATTCTGTGAAGAAAGTCATTGGTAGCTTGGTGGGGATGCCACGGAATCTATAAATTACCTTGGGCAGTATGGCCATTTTCACAATATTGATTCTTCCTATCCATGAGCATGGAATGTTCTTCCATTTGTTTGTGTCGTCTTTTATTTCATTGAGTGTGGTTTGTAGTTCTCCTTGAAGAGGTCCTTCATATCCCTTGTAAGTTATATTCCTAGGTATTTTATTCTCTTTGTAGCATTTGTGAATGGGAGTTCACTCATGATTTGGCTCTCTGTCTGTTATTGGAGTATAGGAATGCTTGTGATTTTTGCACATTGATTTTGTATCCTGAGACTTTGGACTTTGCTAAAATTGCTTATCAGCTTAAGGAGATTTTGGCCTGAGACGATGGGGTTTTCTAAATATACAATCATGTCATCTGTAAACAGGGACAATTTGGCTTCCTCTTTTCCTAATTGAATACCCTTTATTTCTTTCTCCTGCCTGATTGCCCTGGCCAGAACATCCAACACTGTGTTGAATAGGAGTGGTGAGAGAGGGCATCCTTGTCTTGTGCCAGTTTTCAAAGGGAATGCTTCCAGTTTTTGCCCATTCAGTATGATATTGGCTGTGGGTTTGTCATGAATAGCTCTCATTATTTTGAGATACGTCCCATCAATACCTAATTTATTGAGAATTTTTAGCATGAAGGGCTGTTGAATTTTGTTGAAGGCCTTTTCTGCATCTATTGAGATAATCATGTGGTTTTTGTCTTTGGTTGTGTTTATATGATGGATTACGTTTATTGATTTGCATATATTGAACCAGCCTTGCATCCCAGGGATGAAGTTAACTTGATCGTGGTGGATAAGCTTTTTGATGTGCTGTTGGATATGGTTTGCCAGTATTTTCAATGTTCATCAGGGATATTGGTCTAAAATTCTCTTTTTTTGTTGTGTCTCCATCTCTCCATCGGGCTTTAGTATCAGGATGATGCTGGCCTCATAAAATGAGTTAGGGAGGATTCCCTCTTTTTCTATTGATTGGAATAGTTTCAGAAGGAATGGTACCACCTCCTCTTTGTACCTCTGGTAGAATTCAGCTGTGAATCCATCTGGTCCTGGACTTTTTTTGGTTGGTAGGCTATTAATTATTGCCTGAATTTCAGAGCCTGTTATTGGTCTATTCAGGGATTCAACTTCTTCCTGGTTTAGTCTTGGGAGGGTGTATGTGTCCAGGAATTTATCCATTTCTTCTAGATTTTCTAGTTTATTTGCGTAGAAGTGTTTATAGTATTCTCTGATGGTAGTTTGTATTTCTGTGGGATTGGTGGTGATACCCCCTTTTTCATTTTTTATTGCATCTATTTGATTCTTCTCTCTTTTCTTCTTTATTAGTCTTGCTAGTGGTCTATCAATTTAGTTGATCTTTTCAAAAAACCAGCTCTTGGATTCATTGATTTTTTTTAAGGGTTTTTTGTGTCTCTATGTCCTTCAGTTCTGCTCTGATCTTAGTTATTTCTTGCCTTCTGCTAGCTTTTGAATGTGTTTGCTCTTGCTTCTCTAGTTCTTTTAATTGTGTTGTTAGGGTGTCAATTTTAGACCTCTCCTGCTTTCTCTTGTGGACATTTCGTGCTATAAATTTCCCTCTACACACTGCTTTAAATGTGTCCCATAGATTCTGGTATGTTGTGTCTTTGTTCTCATTGGTTTCAAAGAATATCTTTATTTCTGCCTTCATTTTATTATGTATACAGTAGTCATTCAAGAGCAGGTTGTTCAGTTTCCATGTAGTTGGCAGTTTTGAGTGAGTTTCTTAATCCTGAGTTCTAGTTTGATTGTTTAGTGTGTTGTGGTTCTGAGAAGAATGTATATTCTGTTGATTTGGGGTGGAGAGTTCTGTAGATTGTCTATTAGGTCTGCTTTTTGCAGAGCTGAGTTCAATTCCTGCATATCTTTGTTAACTTTCTGTCTCATTGATCTGTCTAATGTTGACAGTGGGGTGTTAAAGTCTCACATCATTATTGTGTGGGAATCTAAGTCTCTTTGTAGATCTCCAAGGATTTGCTTTATGAATCTGGGTGCTCCTGTATTGGGTGCATATATATTTAGGATAGTTAGCTCTTCTTGTTGAATTGGTGCCTTTACCATTATGTAATGGCCTTCTTTGTCTCTTTTGATCTTCGTTGGTTTAAAGTCTGTTTTATCAGAGACTAGGATTGCAACCTCTCCTTTTTTTTAATTTTCCATTTGCTTGGTGGACCTTCCCCCATCCCTTTATTTTGAGCCTATGTGTGTCTCTGCACATGAGATGGGTCTCCTGAATACAGCAGACTGATGGGTTGTGACTCTCCAATCTGCCCGTCTGTGTCTTTTAATTGGAGCATTTAACCCATTTACATTTAAGGTTAATATTGTTATGTGTGAATTTGATCCTGTCATTATGATGTTAGTTGGTTATTTTGCTCATTATTTGATACAGTTTCTTCTTAGCATCGATGGTCTTTACAATTTGGCATGTTTTTGCAGTGGCTGGTACTAGTTGTTCCTTTCCATGTTTAGAGCTTCCTTCAGGAGCTCTTATAAGGCATGTCTGGTGGTGACAAAATCTCTCAGCATTTGCTTGACTGTAAAGTATTTTATTTCTCCTTCACTTATGAAGCTTAGTTTGGCTGGATATGAAATTCTGGGTTGAAAATTCTTTTCCTTAAGAATGTTGAATATCGGCCCCCAATCTCTGCTGGCTTGTAGAGTTTCTGCCGAGAGATCTGCTGTTAGTCTGATGGGTTCCCTTTGTGGGTAACCTGACCTTTTTCTGTGGCTGCCCTTCACATTTTTTCCTTCATTTCAACTTTGGTGAATCTGACAATTACGTGTCTTGGAGTTGCTCTTCTCGAGGAGTATCTTTGTGGCGTTCTCTGTATTTCCTGAATTTGAATGTTGGCCTTCCTTGCTAGGTTGGGGAAGTTTTCCTGGATAATATCCTGAAGAGTGTTTTCCAACTCGGTTCCATTCTCCCTGTCACTTTCAGGTTCACCAGTCAGACGTAGATTTGTTCTTTTCACATAGTCCCATATTTCTTGGAGGCTTTCTTCATTTCTTTTTACTCTTTTTTCTCTAAACTTCTCTTTGCACTTCATTTCATTCATCTGATCTTCAATCACTGATACCCTGTCTTCCACTTGATTGAATCGGCCACTGAAGCCTGTGCATGCAGCACATAGTTCTTGTGCCATTGTTTTCAGCTCCATCAGGTCATTTAAGGTCTTCTCTATGCTGTTTATTCTAGTTAGCCTTTTGTCTCATCTTTTTTCAAGGTTATTAGCTTCTTTGCGATGGTTTTGAACATCCTCCTTTAGCTCAGAGAAGTTTGTTATTACCAATCATCTGAAGCCTTCTTCTCTCTACTCGTCAAAGTCATTCTCTGTCCAGCTTTGTTCCATTGCTGGCGAGGAGCTGCGTTCCTTTGGAGGAGAAGAGGTGCTCTGATTTTTAGAATTTTCAACTTTTCTGCTCTGGTTTCTCCCCATCTTTGTGGTTTTACCTACGTTTGGTCTTTTATGATGGTGATGTACAGATGAGGTTTTGGTGTGGATGTCCTTTCTGTTTGTTATTTTCCTTGTAATATTCAGGACCCTCAGCTGCAGGTCTGTTGGAGTTTGCTGGAGGTCCACTCTGGACGATGTTTGCCTGGGTATCACCATCGGAGGCTGCAGAATAGCAAATATTGCAGAATGGCAAATGTTGCTGCCTGATCCTTCCTCTGGAAGTTTTGTCTCAGAGGGTCACCTGGCCATCTGAGGTGTCAGTCGGCCCCTACTGGGAGGTGCCTCCCAGTTAGGCTACTTGGGCATCAGGGACCCACTTGAGGAGGCAGTCTGTCCATTCTCAGATCTCAAACTCCGTGCTGGGAGAACCACTACTCTCTTCAAAGCTGTCAGACAGGGACGTTTAATTGTGCAGAAGTTTCTGCTGCCCTTTTTTCAGCTATGCCCTGCTCCCAGAGGTGGATTCTCCAGAGCCAGGCAGGCCTCCTTGAGCTGTGTTGAGCTCCATGCAGTTCGAGCTTTCTGGCCGCTTTGTTTACCTACTCAAGCCTCAGCAATGGCGGATGCCCCTACCCCAGCCTCGCTGCCCCCTTGCAGTTTGATCTCAGACTGCTGTTCTAGCAGTGAGCAAGGCTCCATGGGCATGGGACTCTCCGAGCCAGGCGTGGGATATAATCTCCCGGTGTGCCGTTTGCTAAGACCGTTGGAAAAGCGCAGTACTAGGGTGGGAGTGTCCTGATTTTCCAGGTGAGAGGTGACAATGTGCTAGCAGCCCTTGCTTGCTCTTGGTGCCTCCTTGGCCTTGTTGTCTGCTCTGGCCGTGATATGAGGGCCCCTCTCTGGTGCTTGCCGAGGCTGGAGCTGGCTCCTTCTGCTCGTGGGGCATTGTGAAGAGAGACTCGCAGTCGGGAGTTGGGGCTGCGCCTGGTGCTCGTGGGCTGGTGTGGGTTTCAGGTGCGCACGGGCTCGGCAAGTCCCGCAGTCTTCGCGGCCGGCTGGCTCCTTCTGGGCTTGATCAGAGGCTGAATCCCGTGCTTGGACCGCTGTTCCCTCTTCGTGGGATCATTGACCATGATAGCACGTCTCCGTCTCTTTCTCGCTTCTCCTATTTTCCTCTTGATTGTCTGGGACGAGCTCCCTCTGGGCTGCCGGAGTGTCTGGGGTAGGTGCCGTAAAGTCCTGCAGTGAGTGCCAGTGAGAGGTGAAGCCGGCTGGGCTTCTGGGATGGGTGGGGACTTGGAGAACTTTTGTGTCTAGCTAAAGGATTGTAAACACACCAATCAGCACTCTGTGTCTAGCTAAAGGTTTGTAAACGCACCATTTAGCGCTCTATGTCTAGCTAATTGGGTGGTGACTTGGAGAACTTTTCTGTCTAGCTAAAGGATTGTAAATGCACCAGTCAGCCCTCTGTTTCTAGCTAAAGGTTTGTACACGCATCAGTCAGCACTCTGTCAAAACGGACCAATCAGCTCTCTGTAAAACGTACCAATCAGCCCTCTGTAAAATGGACCAATCAGTTCTCCATAAAATGGACCAATCAGCAGGATGAGGGTGGGGCCAGATAAGGGAATAAAAGGCCACCCAAGCCAGCAGAGGCAACTCACTCGGGTCCCCTTGCGTGCTGTGGAAGCTTTGTTCTTTCATTCTTCACAGTAAATCTTGCTGCTCCTCACTCTTTGGGTTCGCTCTGCCTTTATGAGCTGTAACACTCACTGCGAAGTTCTGCAGCTTCACTCTTGAAGCCAACGAGACCACAAACCCTTTGGGCAGAATGAACCACTCCGGACACACCACCTTTAAGTGCTGTGACACTGACAGTGAAGGTCTGCAGCTTCACTCCTGAAGTCAGCATTGACCATGAACCCACCAGAAGGAAGATACTCCTGTCACATCTGAACATCTGAAGGAACAAACTCTGGACACACCATCTTTAAGAATTGTAACACTCACCACGAGGGTCCACGGCTTCATTCTTGAAGTCAGCGAGACCAGGAACCCACCGTAAGGAATCAATTCTGGACACACAGGTACCGTCTGTCACGGCATCCCTTGGCTAGGAAAGGGAATTCCCCGACCCCTTGAGCTTCCAGGGTGAGGCGATGCCCCACCCTGCTTCGGCTCATGCTCCGTGGGCTGCACCCCACTGTCTCACAAGCCCCAGTGAGATGAACCAGGTACCTTTGTTGGAAATGCAGAAATCACCCATCTTCTGTGTCGCTCACACTGGGAGCTATGGACTGGAGCTGTTCCTATTCGGCCATCTTGGAAACTCCTCCTACCTTATCTTTCTTATCTAAGGCAGTATGCCTTTTTTTTTTCCTCAGCTGCTTTTAAGGTTTTTTCTTTTTTTGTCACTGCCTGTAAGCAAGTTGATTATAATATGCCTTGATGTAGTTTTCTTTGTTTATTGAGCTTCTTTGATCTATTTGTTTATAGTTTTTCTATTTTCTTTTCTCCTTTTTTGGGGATTCCATTTAGATGTATATTATGTTTCTTAAATTTGTCACACAGTCCACTGATCCTGTATTTCCACCCCCCTGCAACCTTTTTTTTCTTCCTGTGTTTTGTTTTGGATAGTTTCTATCACTGTGTCTTTACATTCGCTAATCTTTTCTTCTGCTGTGCTTTGTCTAATGGGTTGTTTTTTTCATCTCAGGCTTGGTGATTTTCATTTTTCTAAGTCTTTTAAAATATATTTCAAGTTTTGTTTACATTCTTGAGCATATGGAATAAAATTGTAATAACCTTTAATGACCTTGTGTATGAATATTTCTTCATCTTTGTTATTTTTGGTTGGTTTTGATAGATTTTTCTGCTCCATATGTGTTCTGTTTTTCTTTTTCTTTGCATGTCTGTTTATCTTTGATTGTATGCGAAACATTGTGAATCTTTTTATTTGGTACAGTATATTTTTGTATTCCTATACACTTTTGCTTTGTTCTGGGACATAGGTAAGTTATTTAGAAACAGTTATACTTTTTGCTCTTGCTTTTAAGCTTTGTTAAACAGGAACAAACATTTATTTTAGATTTAATTTTACCCCCCTATTGAGGCAAAATACTTCTGAGTCCTTTTTCCTGATCCCTATTGTTTTTATACAAGAGGGTAAAGTGAATAATTTTGTGATTATATGTGGTATTTTAGCTTTGTGTATCAAATACATCATCTTGTCTTTAGCAAGTTAGATCACCAATTCTGATGACCCACCTATTAATAGATTTGTGTTTATTTTGCTCTTGCAGAAACTTTGAAAATCTGAGATATTTTCTTCCTTTCTTGCCCTCTGCTTTGGTGTAGTCTTCTGGATACCATTGCTTCATTCCATGCACATAAGACATTCAGTGTCAGGAAAAGAATTATCCGGGTACCTGTTGAAAGTTGTGTTGCTCCTCATTGTTTAGTTACTGTTTTGGAATTTGGGTTTTCTTTTGACTATCATCATTCCCCAACTTTAATAAAAACTTGCTATTAATTATTGTCATTAAGTTATAATCATTTAAAATTAATTAAAGATAAAACACTTAAGGTGAACCGCAGCCCTTTAAATTCTCACTTCAAAATTTCAAATTTTCAAAATATTTTTGGTTACCTACATTCTGAATTCTGTTTCAAATTATTGCATAGAAAAAAAATTTTAAGATTGATTTCTGAAGCAATAAAGACCTACAGTGCTCTTTATTGATTTAATTGAATTATATTCAGTTATTTTCTTAAATAGGCATTTTCTTTATTTTTAAAAGCAAACTGTTTATTTTATGAAATTCAGTCAAAAATCATATTAATGAGTTCTGGAGGTCTAATTTATACCATGGTGTCTATAGGTACCAATACTGTACTGTATTTGAAGGTTGCTAAGAGGATGGATCCTGTGTTCTCTTCACAAACACACACAAAAGAGGTAACCGTGTGGTGACAGATGTTAATTAGCTTGATTGTGGTGATTATTTCACATTGTAGACATAGATTGAGTCATCAAGTTGTGTACCTTATATACAAAAAAATCCGGTTTTTATTTATGATTACCATCCAAAATTTATAAACAAGTAACAATTGAAAGAATTAACAGAATCTAAGATATTTTAGGAGCATCTAAAATCAGATGATGATGTTGATCATGATGATGGCACTCAATTATATAAAATAATTGCTAATTAAATTGGTTTAAAAGGTATATTTTATATATGAATGCAGAACAGAAATCTTCACTGATGATAAATATCACAAATTATATAATAATTAGACTTATTAAGGGATGTTTCAGTAGTTGAGTTTGGAGGGGATGCAATGTAGTATAGTTGTGTTCACACCCTCCAAAAATACTGAATTTAGTAGGTTTAGTGAGGCAGCTATAGAAATATTGTTCAAATTACATTATAGTTATTAACCATTTTTGAATAGCTATAATCTTATATTTCAAAATATTACTATTAAAACAGTTTGTAGCCAGGAGAATCATATTGTGCATCTGTAACCCATTCTTGGCATGTTATTGTCCACTGCCTAGGTAGTGATGAACCCTCCTGACTACCTGGATTTGAATCTCAGCACTGTAGCTTTCAAGGTGTGAGATTTTGGCAACTTATTCAACTGTTTGTCCTCAATTGTTTTGTTTATAATTTAGAAATAGTACTGGCCTTAGGAGGTGGTTGTAAGGATTTAATTAATTAGTGTGTGTGTGTGTGTGTGTGTGTATTCTAGGACAGTTTTTTCTTGTAACAGATCCTTTAAAAGTCTTTGTTGTTAGTATTTACTTGTCTATTCTAGTATATAGTAAACTCCTTGAGGGAAGTGGTCATGTGTAGCTGGATTTCAAACTGCAGCAAATCCATATGTTCTGGGGATGGTCTTTTATTGAGAGGACATGTTTGCATAGTGGACAGAACATAATATCTAGGCCTGACTCTTGAATTTAATTATTTCTAATCATGTATTTCTCAGCAAACATTTGTCTACTTTATAATGGAAGTATTTGAGTTCAGATAGATTAATAATGCTAACTCACAGAGTTTTATGCTTGTGGACTGTGCTTGTAAACTGAATTGGTATACTACAGGATGCCATTGGGCTGATGTTTTTCGTTTAGAAGGGCCTCAAACATATGCTTCTGATGTTATATCTAAATGATTTTATACACATAGTCATAGCACACATTCTATATACCTATTTAAAACTGTTTCCCATTACAAGCCATACTGCTTGAAGTGCACTATGAATAACATCATTTTAAATATGTCAATCCAGTTTTTATAACCTTTATAACCTTTTACTATATCTGGAGTCTAATAAATTGGGAGTGGCTTGGGTCTTCCTTGACCTTATGAGAGGCCTTGTTAGATATTTGTTATTGCTTGCTATATACTTTATCAGATATGTTTGCTTGTAGACCCAGAACTTTCAATTTCTTTGTTGAATTTTCCGGTAGAGTAACATAACATGCATTGATTGAAGTATACTTATAAAGTATACTATAAGCAAAGTATATTAGCAAAACCTAGCACACAACAAAAACTAGCACACTTTGTTAGTATACTTTACAGTATAAGTATACTTTAATTAATACATATTATGTTATTCTGCCAGAAAATTCCACAAAGGATTATCCATTTCCGTACTTTTTTCATTACATTTCCAGTCTTGTAATAATTAAAGGCCAGTTTCTTTATTCGTGCAACTCCTTGTAAGAATGTGATATTTTTAGCTACAAATGATTCAACAGCAGTTCAGTAGTGGGGAAGTGCTCATAGTGACTAGAACAATGATGGTGGATTATAGTGATGTTTTCTGATTTGTTATAGTTCTTGGTCATTTATGTGTTTTGAGAGGTAATATATATTTTTTATTGCTTAATTTTGGACTTATAGAGAAGTTGAAAAAAATAATAAAGAGAATTTCTGTATACCTATACTCCTGTGTTCCCTAATGTTCACATATTCCATTATATAACTATAGTACAATTATTAAAAAGTAAGAAATTAACATTGACATAGTAATCTACAGATTTTATTTCAGTTTCACCAGTTGTCCCACTAAAGATCTTTTTCTTGTCTAGCATACAATCCAGTATCCCACATTGCATTTCATTGTCTCGTTAGTGTTTTACAGTTTATGGAAGTTCCTTAGTGTTTGTTTTTCATGACATTGACTATTTTGAAGACTACTGGCCATTGAGAGTTTGTAGGACGCCCTTCACTTTGGATTTTTCCTCAAGATTAGATTGAGTTTATACATTTTTGACAAGAATACCATAGAAATGATGTTGTACCTTTCTCAGTGTAACATATTAGAGGATACTTGATATTCTTAAGCATCAATGTGGGTGATATTAACTTTGAATACTTGGTTAAGGTTTTGTTTGCTAGGTTTTGCTAATTTCTCCTTTTGTAATTAATAAGTATCTTGTGAAGAGATGTTTTAAGAGAATACAAGTATCTTTTGTTTCATTATACTTTTACCAACTAATTTTAGCAGAGTTAGCAAATACAGTCACATGTTGTTTAACAGTGGGGATATGTTCTGAGAAATCTTCCTTAGGTGGTTTCTTTGATGACGTGCAAACATTATAGAGTATACTTAATCCAAACCTAGATGACATATCACACCTAGGATATATAGTATGTATAGCCTGTTGCTCCAATGCTACAAACCTGTACAGCATGTTGCTGTGCTGAGTACTGTAGGCAGTTGTAATACAGTGGTAAATCTTTGTGTATCTACACACACCTAAACACAGAATAGGTGCAATAAAAATAAGGTATTATAATCTTACGGGACTACGCTTTTCCTTGTTGACTGAAATATTGTTATGTGGTACATGATTTTATGGTTTGTGTACTCATACATATACATCCACACATCTGCATTTGTCCATCTGTATTTATGTTAAAAGCCATTAGTTCAATGTAGAGTTTACTCTAGCCTTTCCTTCTTTCTTATTTGTAACTTTCTCTGACAGTGAAATCTGGCTTTCATTTTTCGCAATATGTTCACTTATTTTCTCAGTCCTAGTATTCATGTGTATTAGCCAGGGTTCTCCAGAGGGACAGAACTAATAGGATATATGTATATATGAAAGGGAGTTTGTTAAGGAGAATTGACTCACATGATCACAAGATGAAGTCCCACAATAGGCCGTCTGCAAGCTGAGGATATAGGAAGCCAGTAGTGGCTCAGTCTCAGTCCAAAAGCCTCAAGAGCAGGGAAGCTGATACAGTCTGTGGCCGAAGACCAGAGATCCCCCGCAAACCACCGACGTAAGTCTAAGAGCTCAAGGGCCGAAGAACCTGGAGTCTGATGTCCAAGGGTAGGAAGCATCCAGCACAGGAGAAAGATGAAAGCCAGAAGACTCAGCAAGCAGCTTATCCCACCTTTCTCGCCTGCTCTGTTCTAGCCGCACTGGCAGCGCATTGAGGGTAGGTCTTCCTCTGCCAGTCCGCTGACTCAGATGTCAATCTCTGGCAACACCCTTAAAGACACACCAAGATACAATATTTTGCCAGCTATCTAGGCATTCTTCAATCCAATCAAGTTGACACGTAATATTAATCATCCCAACATGTAAAATAGTTTAAGAATTGCTAATGAATATCCCTGTGGAAAACAAATTTTTTAAATATAGTACAGTATTTGATATAGTCCTTTTTGTCTTTATGCATACATTTAAAATTTCTTAATTTAGTTTTATTCTTTCCCACCCCTTTCTGCTTCTCAATTTCATTTTGGATTCATCTCAATTCTAGTTGATATTGATTAATTATTTACTTTTGGGTATGTGAACAGTTACAAAAAATCAGAACTACCTAAAAAGGTATATTCAGAGATGTGCCACTGCACTCTTACCCTACTACACTCTTCTCATTTCCAGACATTTTACATTACATTTCCATCCAACCCTTTTATGTCGCCAAGCTCATTAGTTTCTGGTTTATGTGTCCTGTATTTCTTTTGTACAAATGAGTATGCATATTTTCTTACATTCTTTCTTAAATGAAGGGTAGTATGCTATAAACACTATTTTTTGCATTTTGCTTTTTTACATAGCAGTGTATTCTGGAAATCACTCCATATAAGCTCATAAGGAACTTTCCCTTTTTTTTGGTATACGAGTACATAATATGCCATTTAGGGATATATCAACTTTCAACAACCCTCCGATGTATGGGTATTTGAGTTGTTTCCAGTATTTCATTATGTAAACAACACTGCAATGAATAACCTATGTATTTTTGTATTGTTGAAGGTTTATCTTTTCAGGTAAATTCCTAGATGTGTGATTGGTAGATCAAAAAGTAAGTGTGTATGTTGTTTTCTTAGATGTTGTCAAATTTCTCTCCAGAAAAGATGGACCAGTTTGAATTACCACTAGTAACATATGAAATTGCCTGATTCCTCACACCCTCACCAACAGAACCCCATTGTTTTTACTTTTTAATTTTCTTTTCTCTGATAGGTGAGAAATTATATCTCAGCGTTGTTTTAGTTTGCATTTCTCCAATTGCGAGTGAATTTGAACACATTTTCATGTCTCTAAAGGTCATTTCTGTGTCTTTTTTTGGTGTATTGTTTGTTTATATCTTTTTCCTCTTTTTTTTCTATTTGATTTTGATCCTTTGTCCTTCAAATTCGAAGATATTAAAAATATATTAGGGACATTAACACTTTATTTGAGTATTACTTATTTTAAAGTGTTCCAATAAAATGTTGGTGTTGGACTTCCCAAAATATTAATCTGGAACAGGCAGGTCAGGTCTCAGATATTCTGAATCTTGTACAAAAAAAAAATACTGTTTCAATCTGTTTGTGACAGAAATGAATAAACTTTAGAAAATGTGATTAGAAAATAGACCTCTGTGTGGCCATTGTTATTCTCTCTGTATCTTTTACACCTACTGTCTTCTAGAAAGTTCCTATTGCATGTGTGGAACTATCTGTCAGTTTTCAGTTACCTTCTTTTATTCAAAACTGTTATCTCCTTTCTTGGTGTTCCTATAGATTTTCTATATTTCATTATTACATTTACATTGAATTGTGGGCTGGCGTTTTAGCTGCCTGAGGTTCAGGACCTTGTTGTCATATTTCCCTCCTTTTCTGTGCTTAATAATGAAAGTTACTAATAATGAGGACGGCCACTGTGTGCTGTACGTGATACTCTGCCCTGTACATGAAACTCTGATGATATTATCCAGTAGGTCCTGTTACCATATCAGTGTTATGGATGAGCAAACTAACTCTCAGTGGTGTTTAATTTGTCTACAGCCAAATAGCTAGTGAGTGGCAAAGCTGGAATTGAACACAGGTGGTGTGGCTTCAAAGCATTTGGGACTAATTACAATACTATATATCATGTCTTTTAATTTTGTACTTAGTTAACGTGCTTAAATTTTTATTTAGTTGATTTATTAAAGTTGCGTGACATTCTTGATATTCCAGGTATAAAATTGGGAGGGCCTTGGCCAACGGAGTGGAAGTAAAAGGAAAGTGTAACAGCAAGAGAAATTGAACATTCACGTGGAATTAAGTTTGGTTAAGTTTGTAAGGATATTTGAAGTTTTGTGAGAGTGAGTCTCCTGGATTTTTTTTGTTTGTTTTTTTTAATTGTCATTAATTCTGATTACATCAGCAAAAGGAACCCATTCTGTAGATGGCAACTATGTAGATGACATCTCAGAGTCACCAGTTCATTTGTACATTGTTTTAAAATTATTAAGAGATCTCAGCTGTGATTTTATTTTTGTTTGCTAAGTGCTAAACGTTAGACATTACTAAAATTTCCATCGGAGAAATTGTTTGTTTAAATAATTTTAACAAAGCCTCGATTAGCATAAATATTTCTTAATGGGTTTGCTTGCCAAGTTGAGATACAATGCTTATGATACAATTTTGAATATATAAGTGTTCCTTTACACTTGATAACGCTTAAATGTAGAGATTCAAATAGTTACCAGTGACAATACTTTTTGATGAAAAATGATAACCTTTTCTGTACTATTTTACAGGCGCCTCATAACTCTATGGAATAAGTGTGATTATTTGTTAGTATTATTTTAAGATTAAATGACAGAACCTAAGTCCTGCTCCAGTGCTGTTTTGATATTTTGAGAATTAGTTTTGTTATTATTGTATTTTAATCTATCTTTATACTGAAAATGCTTAGGTGTAGTAAGATCTGTTGCATTTATAAGTGAAGTGAAAATACAGAAATGTATAGTAAAACAGCTACCTGACCAATTTTAAAGGAATGTACTACTTCATATTGCAAGTTCACCCACTTTGATCACTATATGTATATCAAAATATCACAGGTATGCCATAAATATATAAAATTATGTAGCAATCTAAACTAAAAAAATAAAATTATAAGAAAATAACTGTTAAAAGCGACATTCTAACATTTTGTTGTGGAGTTGATATTTTCATTTCTTTAGCTCCTTATTCCTCCTGCTGATCCATATTTCTGTCTGGTATCATTTGGTTTTATCCTGAACAAGTTCCTCTAGCATTTCCTGTAGCACAGGCTGGCTGGCAACAAATTCCCTTAGTTTTATTTTAATTTTGCCTTCAGTCTTGAAAGACTTTTTCTCTGGACAAAGGATTCTAGATTGAAGGTTTTTTTTTTCTTTTAGAAATTTCAATGTGTTGTTTTGTTTTCTTGTCTCCATTTTTTTTCTGATAAGTTAGCATTCATTTGAATTATTGTTCTCTTACATGTAATTGTTTTTCCTTGACTGCTTTTAATATTTTCTCTTTAACTTTGATTTTTAGCAGCTTGACTATGATGTGCCTAGGAGTTTCTTTCTTTCTTTTTTTTAATTTCAATAGCTTTTGTGGTACAGGTGGTTTTTGGTTATATGGATGAATTGTATAGTAGTGAAGTCTGAGATTTTAATGTACCAGTTCCCTAATTAGTCTACATTCTACCCTATATGTAGTTTTTTTATCCCTCATTCCCCTCTGCCTTCCCCACTTCTGAGTCTCTAATGTTCATTATATCACTCTGTATGTCTTTGTGTAACTATAGTTTAGCTCCCACTTGTGAGAACATGAAGTATTTGATTTTCCATTCCCAAGTTACTTCACTTAGAATAATGACCTCCAGCTCCTTCCAAGTTCCTGCAAAAGACATCATTTCCTTCTTTTTTCTGGCTGAGTAATATTCCTCTGTGTGTGTGTGTGTGTGTGTGTGTGTGTGTGTGTGTGTGTGTGTGTGTGTGTGTGTGTGTGTGTGTGTGTGTGTGTGTGTGTGTGTGTGTGTGAAATTGAACATCCACATGTAGTCAGCATATACTGAGCTAATTTGGTCAAGTTTATGAGGATATTTGAAGTTTTGTCAGGGTGAGTCTTCCCAATATCCTTACAAACTTCACCTAATGATGATTTCTCAGAACGTATTCCCACTGTTAAATACCCATGCATACATATACCATATTTTCTTTTTCCAAGGAGTGGACTTTTAAAAATGTTTTTTTGTTTGTTTGTTTGTTTTGTGTCTCCCCACCCCCCACCACCCCCACGGATTGGCTGAGCTTCTTGAATCTATGACTGTGTGTCTTTCAATCAAATTGGGAAATTCTTGGCTATTATTTTTTAAATGCTTTTCTACCTCCATTCTCTTTTTTCCTTTTCTTCTGAGACTTTAAAAATTCTTCTGCTGTTTGTCCTGCAGATTGGATAATTTATATTGATCTTTCTTCAAGTTCATTGTCTCTATTTTCATCTCAACCTAGTGATTTAAAAAATTTTATAGTTTTTTTATTTGTAACATTTCCATTTGGTTCTTGTTTATAGCCTTTATTTCCCCCATGAGGTTTTCTGTATTTTCGTTTGTTATGATCATAAATTATTATTATTATTATTATTTTGAGACGGAGTCTTGCTCTCTTGCCCAGGCTGGAGTGCAGTGGCGCGATCTTGGCTCACTGCAAGCTCTGCCTCCCGGGTTCACGCCATTCTCCTGCCTCAGCCTCCCAAGTAGCTGGGACTACAGGTGCCCGCCACCACGCCCGGCTAATTTTTTGTATTTTTAGTAGAGACAGGGTTTCACCGTGTTAGCAAGGATGGTCTGGATCTCGTGACCTCATGATCCGCCTGCCTCAGCCTCCCAAAGTGTTGGGATTACAGGCGTGAACCACTGTGCTTGGCCCATAAATTATTGTTAATCCTTAATTATAGTGATAATAGCTAATTAAAAATCCTTGTCTGCTAATTTAAACATCTAGATAAACTTATGTCAGTTTCCATTGACTGTAGCTTCTCTTCAGTGTGTTTTTATTTCTCTACTTGTTGAGAACTTTTAGATTTAATACTGAACATTGTGAATGATGTAGAGAGGAGATTCTCTTAGACTCATCTGAGGAGTATTGGTTTTTTGAGGTAAGGAGGAGTCTGTTTTCTGAGTCAGTTAACTTGGCTGTATTTCAACTTCAAACTTTGTTTCCCATGTGGTAGGTATTAGCTGAAATTTCGGGTCAGTTCTTTTAACCTTAGCACTGTTACTCGCAGTCTGTCTCACACATACTTCATTTAGAGTTTAGCAAGATATTTGAACAGTTTATCCATAGAATTTAGAGCCTCTCTCCTCTGCTTCTTCCTTTCTAAAATTCTCTTCCTCACTTTTCAAGTGCTGTGATTTGTCTGAAAGCCTGTCTTCAGGATCTTCAATTTAATAGAACTGGTTTCTGCTAAATTTTAGCTGCTCTGCATGGCTGATATTTGGGCCCTCACTCAGGTTATGGGAATCTTATTCAGTGTTTTTCTTTTTTTTCCCCAGAATCAGTCTGCTTTCATTCACTTTCCTGTGCAGTCAGGTCTTTTTTTTTCCTAATATTTTGTGCTGAGTTTATAATTGTTATCTATGATAGGGTTGTTCTGTGGGAATGGCCTGACCATGACTAAAAGCAGAGCTCTATACTTAGCTTTTGAGCTCTCTAGTCCCTTACGTCTCATGACTTTTCTCTATATTTCAACAAAAGTATGTTTATATTATTGAACTTTCCACTTGTTAGGAAATTGGTACTGTGACCTAATTCCTTAGAATCAGTCTTTCTGCTGTCCTAGTTTATGCCTTGCCTAATTAAAGTCATGCCCGTATTTGAAAAGTGGAAAACTTCCAAGGAAAGTGAGCAGCTGGTATTGACACTCAAAAGAGTTTTATGAAATGAAAGTAAGCAAAGGGCCAGTTAGGCTGAACTTCAGGAAAAAGTATCTAATGGTGAGATTTGTGAGACTAAACAATCTGGCAAGGGGACTTTCTCTGAGCTATTTCAAACTGAATTGGAAAAGTCAGGGAAAAAACAAGTAATAAGCCCAGGTCATGCATTGGCAAATGGACAGTTTGTATGATCTCATACTTACCTTTCCCAGTGGCTATTTGGTTGTGGGGTCATTAGCAGAAAAGCACTTTAGGTTTTGCATTATTAATATGAATGTCTGAATTGGATGGAGAAAATAGATTTCTCAAAAATGCTTAAAATTGGTGATAAAAATCTTTCTGGAAAGTAAGAAATCATATATTATTCATTTTTATGTGGTGAAATTCCATGAGAGCAGGGACAGGAGCTCTCTCATTTATCATGGTATTGCAAGCACCAAGCATAGTGCCTGGCAAATAGAAGACGTTCAGCAAATATTAGCATTACTTCTACTTTTACTATACCTTACTAAAAAGTGACACACCCACAAAAAAATGTCAACTCTCAGAAGTGACAATTAAAGTTGATGTTTTCCATTATTTCTCTTATTTTTCTGTATGTTTTATTTCCCCCTCCGAGTCCAGAAAGCCTGAATTTAAGGTGATTAGGTTTTCTGTGTGATTTTGTCCACAGGAAAAATCAAAAGGATTTAATTTTGTCCACTGTGAAATGTTACTGCAAGAAAACAAAGTATCAAAGATATTTGCTGGGAGAGAGAATATTAAGCAAAGCCATTAATCATACTGAATCTAAAGTCAGATGGTCCTGACTTTTAATTTTGGCCACAAATTACACTTGTTCTGTGGCCTTTGCCAAATACTTGGTCTGTGGTCTTTAACAACTTCTCAAGCTTATCTGAACCTTAGTATCATTGTGTTTTAAAAATGTGGATAGAATCCATGGGGTGTGGTGATGGACACTTGTAGTCCTAGCTATTTGGGAGGCTGAGGTGGGAGGGTCTCTTGAACCCAGGAGTTCAAGTCCAGCCTGGGCAACATAGCGAGGCTTTGTCTCCAAGAAACAAACAAAAACTCCACACACTCAGGAAATAATCAACCCAGATGAATGGAGAAGGAAAATGTGATAGATCTACAAAATAGTATACTATTCAGCCTTAAAACACAAGGAAATCCTGTCACTTGTGGTAACATGATGAACCTGGAGGATATTATGTTAAGTGAAATAAGCCAGGCACTGAAAGACAAATACTATATGATTTCACTTATATGTGGAAGCTAAAAAAGTTGAACTCATGGAAGCAGAGAGTAGAATGATGGTTACCTGGGGTTGGGGGTGGGTAGAAGGTGCTTGAAGAAATTTTGGTCAAAGCATACACAATTTCAATTAGGAGAAATAAATTCAAGAGATCTGTTGTATAACACAGGGACTATAGAAATAACATGTACTGTATTCTTGAAAATCACTAAGAGTAGATTTTAAGTGTTGTCACCACAAAAAATCATAAGTATGTGAAGTAATACATGTTAATTAGCTCAATTTAGCCATTGCACAATGCATATATATTTCTTTTCTTTTCTTTTTCTTTTTTTTTTTTTTGACACACAGTTTAAATCTGTCGCCCAGGCTGGAGTGCGGTGGCACGATCTTGGCTCACTGCAACCTGTGCCTCCCAGGTTCAAGTGATTCTCATGCCTCGGCCTCCTGAGTAGCTGGGATTACAGACACACGCCACTATGCACAGCTAATTTTTGTATTATTAGTAAAGATGGGGTTTCACCATGTTGACCAGGCTGTTCTTGAACTCCTGGCCTCGGGTGATTCGCACTCCGCTGCCTCCCAAAGTGCTGGACATCATCTTATATGGGATAAATCTATCAATTAACAACCGATAAATTCATCAACTTTAAATTAATCAGTTTTAATTTATCAATTAAAAATTAATTGATTAAAAAGCGTGGATAGCTAGCACCTATTAAATATGGCAGTTGTGAATTTAAAATGAGATTAGTATATAAAATTGTTTTGCATTGTATCAGATACACAGTAGGTGCTTGATGAAATATAGCTGCAGTTCTGGTGGTTATTCTATTCATCTTAATCTTCTTTGTAGTTGCTTCTTTTCGTTTTTTAGATAATTTGATACTTTAACATAGGGCCAATTAGTGGCTTTGTGACCTTCAACATTTTTGACTTAACTTTTACTCTTCAGTTAAATTGTTTATGAAATGAGGGGATGAATCAACTCAGATTTGCTCCCCTGTATCAATCTACTTCGTGGGCTTTTCTTGGAGCATTATTCTTTGAGTACTCTGCGATTGCTTCCATTGCTCACTAGAAGACATGATGTAATTCTGAGTTTGTGAACCAGATTTGACATCATTCACTGTTCATTTATAGCTTCCATCTTCAATTTTCAATAGGTGAGAATATAAAATACGTTTTTAAATACTTATTTATATAACTTTACATTTTTGAAAACAATGATTAAGTGCTCACTTTATGTTATGCATTATATTAGGTGTTTCCCTTGAGTTTGTGAGGGGTGAAGGTATCAGTGGTTGAATCCTGGAATAGATAGCTTACTTAGGACATCAAGAATAATAATAATAATAATAATAATAATAATAGAAATGCTGTTGTGATGAAGATATAATAACAATGAAGAAATAAAAAATAGTAAAGAGATTGTATCATATTTACTCAAAATTAATATATTTTTGTAACAGTATTTAACAAATTGTAAGAATTAAAACTACCAGCAAAAAGAAGAGCTTATGATACATTATTTTTGCAACACTGTACAGTGAATAGCACTATCCAAAGCAAGACCTTTATTATTGAATCAGAATACTGAAATATAGTACATTTTGCTTTAATAATCAAATAAATAACATAATTGACATGGTAATATGACTATATTGCTTTATATTTTCATTTCCTAATGGTATCTGTAGCCATGCATAGATTTGGATCAATCCACTGATGATTCTTTTTGTTGGACCTTGAAATGTGAGAAAAGTCTCTCTACATGGTATTCTGCTGTTCGCAGAGCTTACTTTGGCCTGTTTTTCTGTATAGTTACTAAGATTCAGCAGATATTCTTCAAATGGCTAAATGACATTGAAGTGTGTTGCATTAGCTTCTGGTCTACAATATTTAGTTTTTTTTGAGATACAGGATATATATGTAATGGATATTTCATTGTGTGTTACACTTTTGTAATATGCTATACTTTAATAGTAGGATAATAATTAAAGGCAGCATTAAGGCAAAATGAATAACTCATTCAATCCAACAAAAACTCCAAATTTTCTAGTGTTGTTAATTATAATTATTGCTCTCCTTTTTGTCTTTTGAAGCAGTGATCAAAGAAGTTGCATTTCCGTGTGATTCAATATTTTGAAATATTTAGTCCAACTCAACGTAGTATTTCATCAAAAGAAGAAGGTGGTGTTAACACTGATTTATAAATGTACTGATATGCTAACCTGCTAAGCTGCTATCTGGCAGGTTGTAAATATTCTATATGATAGCAATTTTTTAGGGTTTTGGGTAGTGATAGCAGAACATGTTTCTCCCTATTAAGATAATAATTTGGTTGATATACTCTGTTACAACCCAGCTACAAAACCAAAGTGGACCACCCACAGAGAGTCCAGTTAGAGATTATTGAGGTTTGGTTGGCTAAAGTATTACCACCTAAACAAATATCATCACCAGTTCTGTGACTCAGTGCTTGAACTAAGTAAGTGATTACTTAGAAAAGAATTTTTCCAAGTACTCAAGCTTTTGAGATTCTGTATTTAAAAAATAATAGAATAATAAAAGCAGGAAGAACATCCTTTGAAACAAATTTTAAAACCTGATAACTAAATTTAATCTATTCGTGGCTAAATTATAATACTTTGCTAACTTTTGGTATAGCAAGCCTCTTATAATTATTTTAAATCATGACTAAATAGCTTCATGTATAATACCAGCACTCTTCATAAAATTTTTTTTGTATTGTCTATGTTTTGCCATTACAATGAGATTTTTGAGAATATAAGAAATGCAGTTGTTACTCTGATATTATTTTATTGGATATCCTTGAATTATGCACATTCATAGCAGTATATCATAATGAAGTCAGTGTATTCCTTTTTGGGGGGAAGCTTCTTAATGTTAAAAGCTTCCTAAGCATTATTTGCTAAATCACAGTTTGAATGGCAGTGTAACTGTGTAGTCTGATGATATGTTGTTTGAATAACAGAGGTCACTTGGAATTCCGAGTATTTCCCAGATAACTTAACTAACTGCTCAACTAAGAAAAAAAGCTTGCTGAAAGATGAAGTGATGCTTTCAATGGTCACAGAGAATACAGGTGCAATAAAGACCTCTAGGTATTAACTAATTACTGAGGGTACAGCATAAATATACACACATGTTCTTATGTTGATGAAATATGAATAATGAGATTATTGGACTGGTGTGCTGTGTGATTTATTCCAAAAATGTATCCTAGCCTTTTTGAAATTTATTCTGTGTTCTGTCATAACAGCCATAAATCAGCATGAGGAATTATTGGATTTACTATGACTTGAATTGTTACCTCCATGATAAAGATAAATGTAATTATTCAGGAAGTTATTTGCTTGTATAATTTATAGTTTGCTGGTCAAGAGGACTTTTTATATTATAATAGATAGATGGATATCTTATTAGAAAAATAGCCTATGAGGGTTTTGTTTTGTTTTGTTTTGTTTTGTTTTGGAGTGAATGGATTGTTTATTCTGGTATGATTCCATTGCTGTCTCAATTTCTTTTTCTTTCTTTCGGGTGCAAGTTTAAAATAAGATTTATTTAAAATAAAGCCATGCATTTTAAAATAGCAAGGCTTCATACCTACATTTTAGACACAGAAAAAGTTATAAAAAACGTCAAATGTAGGCCGGGTGCGGTGGCTCACGCTTGTAATCCCAGCACTTTGGGAGGCCGAGGTGGGCGGATCACGAGGTCAGGAGATCGAGACCACAGTGAAACCCTGTCTCTACTAAAAATACAAAAAAAAAAAAAAATTAGCCAGGCGTGGTGGCAGGCGCCTGTAGTCCCAGCTACTCAGAGAGGCTGAGGCAGGAGAATGGCGTGAACCCGGGAGGCGGAGCTTGCAGTGAGCCGAGATTGCACGATTGCACTCCAGCCTGGGCGACAGAGAGAGACTCCGTCTCAAAAAAAAAAAAAAAAATGTCAAATATCTCCATAAAATTGAAATAGAATAATTAATTGTATTTTGGTGTTAAAAAATAAATGTAGTATTTCAAAACTAGATTCTGAACTCCATGAAACACATAAATCATAAATATGACTATTTTCTTCATATGAATAGTTTATAGTCTCTGACAGTCACAACTAGAGGAAATAAGATGAAGAACCAGAATGAGTTTTATTAGGCAGTTGGCTTTCCTCCTAGTAAAATAGGCTTATGTACTGCTGAAAAGTGCCATATAAAAAGGAAGAACTGTTGATGTTTTGAATCAGAAGAAATTATATTTTCCTTTGCAAAAAGGTTCATAGAAAATCCCATTTATAAAATTTTTTCATCAGTGTATTATTTTTTATCAGGCCTTAAAAGCTGACCAACAGAAAAAACTTGAATTACTATAAACCTGATGGAAGTGGTTTTAGTTTAGTTGAGCCTATATTAATGATTTAAAATCTTCATTAAGTTCTCATAATATAACAGCCATATTGGATTGGGGAGAAAAATAAATAAATAAATGAATAAATATCCATAACACAATTTTTTCCATTGCCCTCATCAGTGTTCTGTGTGCACTGATATATTCAACAAATATATTTCTGCAGAAACCTTACCACTAAGAGTCTGAAACTGACTAAAAGCAAAAATCAGATAAAAGAATATAGTAATATTAACCAAATATGCAGTTTGATGTGGAAGAAAGTTTAACTTTTATTATACAAATTCAGTTCAGTGGAGATTATTCAATACTATGCTTGATTAAAATGTTTTCTACATGCATTGCTTCTCCTACTAAAACATCACATCACTACAGACTTGGGACTTTAGCCCCAAGAAGTACTCCAAAGCGGAACTATGGTTAGCCAGGTGTTGGCATAACTAGTTATTATTTTTTAAACCTACATGTTACAAAACATACCAACTAATGACTAATGTGATAGAAATGCAAAATTGAAGTAATAGTTCTCAGCAACTAAAGTATTGAATTAACTATTACTAAACAATAAAAGATTAACAAATGTTAATTCCATTGTTGTTAGTGATAGTTTAATATTGATGTCTGATTAGTCAAATTAAAAAGATATGGCCAAACTTTTTAAAATTAGTGTTTAAGGTTTTTTAGGCAACTAAAGTTTTCTTCCTAAGTTGAAACTTCATGCCTAAGAATATTTAATGATATATGTAGGTATAATTGAAATAGAACTTCAATATATTTCAAAGACCTTTAAAAGAAGGTTTCTGGAAAGATCTATGTTCTTTTTAAAGTATTTCTTTTTAAATTTTGACATAATTGTTGATTCATTTGCAGCTACAGAAGTAATATTTACAGAGATCTTGTGTGTACTTTACCCAGTTTCCCAAATGGTCTTGCAGTTGATCTACAGTACAATATCACAACCAGAAAACTGACATTGATAGAGCCTACCCATCCTATTTCGTCAGTTTTAAATGCATTCATTTTTGTTGGCGTATGTATTAAATTCGATGTGATTTTATCTCATGTAGGTTCCTGTATCTATCACCGAAGTCACAAACACATTCCATGACCACAAGAATACTTCCTGTTGTCCCATTCCTAACCCCTGGCAACCACTAATCCATTCACCATTTCTATGATTTTGTCATTTCAAGAATTTTGTTGTATCATTGGAATCATAGAGCATTCAATCTTTTAGGACTGGCTTTTTTTCACTCAGCATAATTCCCTTGAGAGCTGTCTAAGCTGTTTCATGTAACAATAGTTCATTCAAACTTTTTTTTTTTTTTTTGAGATGGAGTCTTGTTCTGTCACTCAGGCTGGAGTGCAGTGGCATGATCTTGGCTCACTGCAACCTCTGCCTCCCAAGTTCGAGCAATTCTCTTGCCTTAGCCTCCCAAGTAGCTGGGATTACAGGTGCCCACCACAATGCCTGGCTAATTTTTGTATTCTTAGTAGATAGGGTTTCACCACGTTGGCCAGGCTTGTTATTATATATTCCAGATACTAGAGAATATATAATAATTCTCCAAATGTAACAGTAAAAAATTATTTAGAAAATGTGCACAAGATATGAACAGACATCTCACCAAAGATGATATATAGGTGGCAAATAAGCACATTGGAAATATATTCAGCATCATTAGCCATCAGTATGCACCTTCCTATCAGAATGACTAAAAAGAAAAATAGTGATGATAACAAAGGCTGGCAAGGATGCCAAAAAACAATCACACATGCATTGCTGGTTAGAATGTAAATTTTTAGATTTCCCTCCACTCCTCAACGTCGATGATTTTTTTGTGAGCAATTTTCATACGTTGAATTTCTAGTAACAGATATAATCATATTTAAACTTGTGATTTATATACTCATGTTTTTGTCAAACTTTAAGTCTAGAAGATGTTTAATTTCTTATTTCTACCTAATTGTCACCATGTTGTTACTGGTAGAAAATACTTTTTATTCACATAATTGTGTAATTGTATATGTATTTTTTTATTCGGTGAAAAAATATACGGTACTTCAGCCTCATTTACCTATTATAATGCGCTGTGCACTCTGGAGAAAGCTAGTTGGGTTTTTGGAAGCAGATATATCTTTATCATACGGTTAAGGAAAGTGTTGGCCACCAAGGCCGTCATTCTAATTTTGAATACATATGAATTGGCCTTTTTGCTACTTACAGTTTTGGGATCTTTGGTGGGGATACAAATGCACATCCCTTGGAAATTTTTTGGTTTTATTTTTTATCCTAGAAAATAACTATTGTGAAGATGTCAATATGGAATTATTTTGTCTCTGGCATCCAAAGACTCATCATGAATTAACTTAGGGAAAAAAAGAATGTATTGCCAGTTGAGCATTTCAAAGACCAAAATCCAATATTCGAAATGCTTTAAAATTGTACGTTTTGAGTACCAACATGAAATTCAAAGGAGATATTCATTAGAGCATTTCAGATCTCATTTTTGGATTCCTGATGCTAAACTGGTATAATGCAAATATTCCCAAATGTGAAAGAATCTGTATCTGAAGCACTTCTGGTCCCAAGCAATTCAGATAAGGGATATCCAATTTGTATAAGAAGCATGGAATATCATAAGGAGCTCAAGAACCAAAATGTAGACAGTTATTAACTATTTGTTGTTCTTTCCCTGAGTCTTTCTGGTTTTTTTTTCTCATTCCATTTGGCTTTCTTTGTCTTTAGTTATATTATGCCAGGCATCAAGAGAAACAGTCTTTCTTTTATTGAACTTTAGCATTTCAAAATTCCAGGAGAAGGATTTTTTTTTTTTCTCTCGTGTTTTGATTTGATATCTACCCTTAACAAACCTATTGGACAAATTGAAAAGTAACCACAAGGTGCCGTGCAGTCACCTGCAGGATATGGTTCAGCTTCACACAACCTTCAAGTCTCCATTATATGGCCTGCGCCTTCATTCCACTCTCATCTCTTATCATTCTCAGTCTTATGCTTTTATATCCAACCACACTGGTATGGCTTTTAGTTTCTCTGCAGAAATCACACTATTTTTCTATTCAGTGTTCTTGCTGCTATTTTTATCTTGTCTGGAAATTCTTTACTCGTCTACTTATTCTTTAATACAAAAATTCTTAGTCCTGGGGCTGGGGCAGGAGAAAGAGGAAGGATATTGTTTCAACAAGAATATCTAATATTGTAATAATCACATATTTGGAAAATTAAGTTTGTTTCTTGGTTTTAAATTTAAATTACTCAAAGCAAAGTTTGTTGTAGTCTTGCTTACTAGAAATACACTCATGCTATGATTCTTGGTCAGACTTCGCCTGAGGACTACTCGTCAGATTCTTTGAGGAGGAACTTTGATGTATTTCTAAAAGGGAAAAGTTGTCACTGTTAGGAAGAATGTTCTTAGTTCTTACATTTGAGCAAATCATATACAAAACTACTAATTGCTACATGCATACCAGTCAACTGCATATAGTATTTATTAGCGTAAAAGGTGTGTGCAGGCATTGATTTTATGTGATATTACATGATGTGAAATTGGAAGCAGTTGTATAATAGGTATAAAATAAATGTATATTGATTGAATCTTGAACGCTGTCCTCAGTGGACTTAATTCCAGCACTTGAAGATTCACTGTAGACTAGCCTATAGTAGTGTGACTTATTAGTTACTTGGATGATTATGATGTACACATTTTTCCACTGTATTAAAAATGCACCTAAAATACTGTTAAAAATTGTAAGAACAATTAGAATACAATGAAGAATAATTTCAGCATTTAGAATATTTTAAAACATTTATACCAGTTTAATGTCAATATTCATTTCAGTACCAAGACAAAACCTAAAAAAACCATATTTAAAAGAATGATTTCTTTCAAAAATAATTTAAAAAATAGTTATTTCTAAGATATTTTGTCTAAACCTATTGTTATTTTAGATGTTTTTTTCTCTAGCATTAAACAGGCAATATGAACTGAGTCTTAATGTCTTTTTACATGTTGATTTGTCATATAAATATTACTCTCACTCTCAAGCCTGGTACCAGTTCTCTGTCACAGAGCAAAAATCCTCACCTCTCATCCCCTTTTTAATTTAAATCTTTACATTCAAAGAGTTTTCTTTGCTGTATTTTCGAAAATGCCATTTTCCTGTGCTTTGGCTACCACCCTGTTTGAATATTGAGCCTACTCTAAATTTACTTAAAGAGTTATGAATATGTGTTTGGTAACTGTAGTTTGTTTCGTAGTTAAGGAAATGTTGCTTGTGGTTACAATTCGTGTGCAGTTATTTTAGTTAATTTTGGGAACCATAAGTGAAATAAAATTGTGACTGTTTGCCTAAGTATTTTTTTTTTTTGCTTTTTTGTTGGTACTCTGTTTAAATTCTAGAAGGAGAAATGTGTTATTTAGAGAGAGAGCTGTAAAGGAAATTTTGGGAAAACATATCAAGATATGGATGTAATGAGTTTTGAAACCTATAATGAGGGGGAGAGAGAAAGTCAAAATAAAATTTTCCTGATTGACAAAGAAAAAAAGACATTTTATTGTGATAATCGTATTTCATTCATTTTTTAATATCAGGGATTCTGGTTATTTAGTCAGTATTTCTCAAATTTTTTTTCACTGAGCTATCCCTTCTTGGCCGAAGAGTACAAACTGGGTGTATGGCCTATTAGCCAGCATAAATGCAGAATATCTTTGAAGTGGCTTATATTGCCTTAAATAGTTCATGTGAGACTTTCTGTTAACATGGCAGAAAGCATAAATTTACAAAGCCAAGAATAGTAGAGGGGGTCTAATAAATATCTGTACATTTTGGAAGATGCAGATGCATAATTTGTAACTAAGTAAGTGGTATGGAGAAAGGGTATAGGTGCTTTTAGGGGAGATTGCTAGAGAGGCAAATGGATTCCTAAGCAGAACCCCCCATGAATTGGGAGTACCAGTTACCTCTAAATGTGGACGTATGAAACAGTGCTGAAACCATGAGGATTTGTTTAAGGCTTGTAAGGGACACTTAGACCACCCAGGCAGCTGTACACCTAGTTCTCCCTCCTTTCATTTTTAGGAAAAAAATCAGGGTTCACAATACTAAACACTGGTAAAGGAAGATTGAGGGATGGACTGTACAGAGAACGTGAGGATTAAATGAAAGTCCTCATAATTAAAAAAGGGAACTGGCTCCCTTCCTTTGCTTAGTTGCAAGTCTTCTAGCAGCCCATCTTATAACTCCCAAGTAAAAGAGTAAGCTGATCCAGAGAAAAGACCATCAGATATTGGCAGTCAGGGGTCTTTGAATGGAAAGTCTCTGTGTGATCACACTATCCTCTATCCGTCCTACTCTATCCTGAAGCTTCCTTACTCTGTTCTGCCTGTTGTTGGATGCCTGAAAAGTTACTTCATGTGTTTGTTTCCAGAGTAACTGTTACTCTGTAAATAGAGTTTATAATCAATTTTTTAGTTCCTCAGTCTTAATTGTGAATGGATAGGCAAGGCTTGCCAGGCATTTGGGAAAATCCTGTAATAAAAACGCAGTGATCAAATAAAAAAAACATGAAACAGCTTTGAGAAAAAGAGACCATGAGAGAACAGAATAGCCTTTTAGTAATTTATAATTAATATTTCAGATAAACAAAAGAGGCTTGCATCAGTAAAGCAAAGATAGAATATATGCTATTAAAACAGCTGTCAGAGAAAAGAGTTGTTGGAAATTAAAATAAAGTTTTAAAAATATTAGAAATGATAAAACATAAACAGAAGCAGTCTTCCAGGAAGTAAAATTAAAATAAAAAGACATGAACAATGTAAGAGGAAAGATAAGAAAATTTGATGATCAATCCAGGAAGTTTATTCTCTAATAAGAGTTCCAGAAAGAGGAAAATGATAGAGAAGAAGTTAATTTAATAAAATTCAAAATATTAGTGTATAAATGAAAAATTGTTTAAAAAATACTTTGTTTATTCAGTTATTGAAAATGCCTATCCTTATTTTGAGGTTTGTTGTTTTCCCTACTTGCTTTTTATTAAGAATCCACATTTAGATGGGTAGTACATTATATGGGTAATATTTACTCAAATGCAATTTGGAAGTGTTTGTTCATATAGATAATACCTCTCTCTCATAATCTCATTGTTATGAGGAAGCACTCCTTAAATCTTAATGCTTATATGAGATTTTATCTCTTGAAAACAATTTGAGAAAAGCTAGTTACGTTCAATACCTTTAACTTTGTGAGGTGATGGCTTTTCTACCAAGTAAAGGACGAATAACATCATCTTCTGTAATGGTCTTTTATGTTTCTGTGCTAGGAGGAAGTGCAGACAACAAATGGATTAGATGATCTAATAGTTATTTTTCCATTTAAAAGGAATTCTTGTTTTCTTTTTAATAAATTGAGCAACTATCCTACATATAATAGTTTACAAGAGGGATTGGATCTCTATAGATATTGTGAAAGAATCATTGTCTATATTCCAAGACCAATATAAAAGGATTTTATATTGGTAATTAATGTAAGATCAGTGTCAACCTATGAAAGAGACTTTGATTATATTTTAAAAATAAATCAGTGTAACTTAGCTGATATACACTAAATAAATAGCAGTTATTGAATGCCAAATACTGTAAAATCATCATGGATTTTGAAAAACAAAAGAGGAAAGGGAGGAGGAAGTAATTCATGAATAGACAAAGACAATTTGAGGTTAGGCTTTCAAGATTCATAATAAATACTAAATTTTTTTCTCATAAGACAGTTGCACATTATACTAAAGAATTGCAAACAATTTTAATTGTGGGAGGCAGAAAGGAATGTTGCCCAGTTTTACTGTAAGAAACTGCTTTTTTCTCTTTAGTTATGAAATAGATAGTATGATAGTCCTTTTTTTCTTCTTCTTCTTATTATTATACTTTAAGTTTTAGGGTACATGTGCACAATGTGCAGATTTGTTACATACGTATCCATGTACCATGTTGGTGCGCTGCACCCATTAACTCGTCATTTAGCATTAGGTGTATCTCCTAATGCTAGTCCTAAAGAACTAATCTTATATAAAAAACATTGAAAAAATACAAAATGTTTATTTTTTCTAATTGGCATAGTTATATTAATTCCTTTTATAATCTCCTCTTTCACCTCTTGCCAGATTGCTTTACTTGTTCAAGTAGTGTTTGAACTGTGCTACTATGAACTGACGTCACTAACAGCCCAAGCTATTCTGTTCCTCAGCCATACAAATTGAGAGACGAAATGTGTTGGAAATTAGATACCTATAGTGTAAGTTTTGTGGAATTCTTGTAACTACAGAATTCTGAGATTAATGAACAGAGGACTACCTGGAAAATATAAAAATAATCATTGGTTTGAGGTAGTAAGATATTGGGGAACTTCACAAAAATGTTAAAATTTTTCCATCTTTTCATTATTTTAAAAAATGATAATTATTCATTTCAGTTCTGCTTGTATTTCCAAATTATATTTTATTATATTTGCAAGGCAGTAATTCCTTTCTTTAGGGAATTTATAATTTATTAAGACTGTTAGTTGTTGAGATGGGGTTGATGGAGAACATAAGAAAGTTTGGGAGCAATGGGAATGTTTGACCCAGAGTGCTAGTGCATGCGATTAAATGATATCCATGAATGCCCCCAGAACACTGCCATGTGAGTGAAACAGATAGGCATAGTGAAAGGAGAAACGTTTAGGAAACTTGGTGAATATACAATTATAATACAGTTATGTATGACCAAGCTATGTGTATATGTAAAAGACAAGACTTTTTGTTCTGATGATAGGTGAAAAACCAGGGGGCCTCACGTGACCTTGTTTCACATGACCTGTCTTCTTGTATGGAAAATATTGGAATTATTCTGTAGTCGTGAAAATTTGGGACTGGGGTAGGATGGGAAAAGTAGAAATTCTCATAAATAATCAGAACTAAAATATATGATAATGAATCAAAATCTCTTAGCTGAATGCATTGAAACATTCTTGGTGGCAAAATTTACATTTGTAAAAGGCTCAAACTTAGACACTTTGGTGTTATTTCCAAATAAGATTTTACCTATAGTCTACAGACACCTGATAGGATAAAAGAATACATTCTTTTACCACTGTAAAATTTAAGTCCCAGTATCACCTATATTGCACTGTGAATATTTTTAGAGCTTCTGAAATTCTGATTATAAAAGCATAGGATTTTATGTTAGTGAATGTTGTAAATGAGTAAATGTTAAATGTAAACATTTAAAAGAGATCTTAATTTTCAAGACCCTGCTATATATTTCTTCATTTTTCAATATGCCATGAGTTTAAAATTTAAAAAGAAATAGAAATAGCCCTGAATCTTATCTTCCAAATTTTGTCCTTTTTCTTAAATTAAACAACAATTAAATTTATCAAATAATTACATTTCTGAGAGCCATTTAAAATGTTAACTTTGAATGACAGGGTAAACCATTTGAATTATATCAATCAGGGAATATTAAATTATTTGAGGGAATAAAGAGGAAAAAACTTAAGTCGCTTATGCATATGAGTGTACAACAATGAGCTTTCAAATTTCTGATCCAATATATTGATCACATTTCACAACTCTTTGATGCATCTATTATTAACTATAATTTTGTGTGTGCAGTATCTATTTGGAAAGCAGTATCATCAATTCTGCTTTCTTTATTAGTATTTTTCTTGAAATGTTCTAGGGATTGGTGGTAACAGCCTCTTTGTTCCAAGGTGTCAAATGTTTTATATTCCAAAATGAGATTATATGTGTGTTTCTGCAGATGCTGCCATTGTACCACGTGGGATGATTGATAACCTTTTATTAATATTATTCTGTGAAGCTCTTAATTTATTCTTACTTCAGAAAATATTCTTTCAGAATTATAATTAAGTGGCATGTTCATGTAGGAAGTTAGTTTTAGTTGCCTTTGGGTAAGGTTTCTTCTTTTCTTCTCTATGTATTTCAATGATTTATCTTTTGGTTGTTTATAGACCAGTACCACCTCAGTGCCACAAGAGATAGTGCGGACCTCTACCCACCCTGCCACCCCCTTCTTTTAAGCTTTTCCCACTTAAGAAAGAGACCAGATTTAAATTTGGTTACTTGGAAATAATCATTTTTTAAGTTGGTCATATAATATTCTAAATTTGTCATTTTCAGGCACTTAATATGGTGCTTATGTGGGCCAGTTAATTATTCCAAGTGCTTTGCAAATGCAAGCTTATTTAATAAAGCAACCCTATGAGGTAGACGTTATCGCCATTTAACAGATGAGGAAACTGATGCAGTGAAAGGCACATAGCTAGTAAGTGGCCACAGTGTTTTCAGTTCTTTTAATTTTGAGATGGAGTTTTGCTCTTGTTGCCTAGGCTGGAGTGCAGTGGCGTGATTTTGGCTCACTGCAACCTCTGCCTCCTGGGTTCAAGCAATTCTCCTGCAGTTTTTTTTTTTTTTTCCCATATTTTTAGTAGAGACAGAGTTTCACCTTGTTGGCCAGGCTGGTCGCGAACTCCTGACCTCAGGTAATCACAGGCCTCAGCCTCCCAAAATGCTAAGATTACAGGTGTGAGCCACCACGACCAGCCCTTTTTATTCTTATGAGATGAATAATCTAAATATAAGTCATCTTTATCTTTTAATAGAGACACTACCTTTTAGTAGATAAGAGAAGTAAAATAATACCTGATTGTTGAAGTCTAGGGGATCCCTTAATATTTGTTAATATATCCAATTTCTGTGTGTTTCATTTCAATTCAAATTAGTTACATTTGGCCATTTGTTTGTAGACTTAACAGAATTAGTTGCTAATAGAGGAATAGATTGCTGCAAGTTACTCATGAAATACTGTTCTCTCCTTCAATCAACATATTTGTTCATTTGTCTTCTTTATTAAAAGGATAAGGAACTTCAATAAGTAGGCTACATTTTTATCTTGTCCTTGAATCTGTATTATGATTTCATGTGAATTTGCTACAGTGAACTTTTGATTTGCTGATAGCAGCAAGTTTTTGGAATTGTTATCTTAAATTCTGGTTTGTCATATGCCTTTAAAATGTTATTCAATCTTCCTGTAATCCCAGCATTTTGGGAGGCCAAGGCGGGCGGATCACAAGGTCAGGAGATGGAGACCATCCTGGCTAACATGGTGAAACGCCGTCTTTACTAAAAATACAAAAACAAAATTAGCCGGGTGTGGTGGCGGGCGCCTGTAGTCCCAGCTACTCAGGAGGCTGAGGCGGGAGAGTGGCGTGAACCCGGGAGGCAGAGCTTGCGGTGAGTGGAGATCAAGCCACTGCACTCCAGCCTGGGCAACAGAGCGAGACAACGTTTCAAAAATAAATAAATTAATTAGTTAAAAAAAATAAAATGTTATTTAATCTTATTTGAGTAGCTATTGAAGTCAAGTGCTTATGTAAAATTTAAGATCGTTTATTTTCCGCAGTGAAGATGCTAATGCCCTCTTGAAGTTGGTTACCGTGCTTGCTGTTGTCATTTTTAACTGAATAACTAAACTTACTAAACTTCAGTGAGTTATTCATTAGTGAATTGGGGTTGGGGGAGTGATAAGTAAAATAAATGCATTTTATTTCCTCCCTTATTGTCAGATTCCTGTTTGAATTCAATGTGTAATAATGGCTTATGGAGTTTACCAGTTTTAGTGGAATCGTCACTGCCTCTTCAACTGCTTTGCTTATTGCTGAAGGATAGAAAAGTGTGGAAGCTTTTGATTAACTCTTATAAATCTACTGAAATGTATCACAGAGTTTACCACTGAGTCATTTTATAACTTTCTCCTTTTTGCTTTTAATATATTTTTTTCTATGTGAATACAGTTATTGAGTTTCTGGAAACGTAAAGTTCTTGGGTTTCTAGAAACATAAATAAAGAACAGATGGCTGTTCACGCCTAACAATGAATACGATGGGAACAGAGGACTTTCATCTTGTCCCTGGTGGTCACCATGTCAGCCATCATGTGGTGGACATCTGTGACTGTTGAGCATAGTCCCTGCTGCTATTTTGGAGTCTCTCAGGTCTGATGTTAAGTCATATTTACATTAGCTTTATTTATTTTTTCCTTTTTCTTTTTTTTTGGTCTCCTTTTCTTTTCTTCTCTTCTCTTCTCTTCTCTCCTTTCCCTTTCCCTTTCCTTTCCTTTTTTTCTTTTCTTTCCTTTCTTTCTTGAGGCAGAAGAGTCTAGCTCTAGCTCTGTCCCCCAGGCTGGAGTGCAGTGGTGTGATCTCGGCTCACTGCAACCTCCACCTCCCAAGTTCAAGCAGTTCTGCCTCAGCCTCATGAATAGCTGGGATTTCAAGCATGTGCCACCACATCTGGCTAATTTTTGTATTTTTAGTAAAGACGGGGTTTCACCATTTTGGCCAGGTTGGTCTTGAACTCCTGACCTCAAGTGAGCCACCTGCCTGGGCCTCCCAAAGTGCTGAGATTACAGGTGTGAGCCACTGGACCTGGCCTGCATCAGCTTATTTTCAAGAACTGTCATTCTCAGTCATTTATCAGTCTGCAAAAAATATAATTCTGAATAAATGAGAATTGAGAAGGGTCCCAAATAAGGGTTACTTTCTTTTAAATTGACCCATAGTTGTACAAACTGATTGATTACTGTCGATTGATATGTCTTTATTCATCAGCATTGGGAAATTTAGGAATTGAGCTTCATTAATGAAACCATTTTATTGGACACATAGCTGTAAATTGCATGTCTGTTGACAGAGCACTGTAAACAAAATAAAGCATTAAAATTTAGGTAAATTCAGGGAGAAGACCACATGTAAGCATTTAAATCATAACAGATTCCTGGTATTTATGGCTTTAATATCCAAATGAGCAACTCCTACGGGTCTATGACAAGGAATTGTCTGGAATTGTATATAGCTATGAATTTTAATTTTGCACCACTGATACTTAGGTGGGTGGGTTGTCTATTCATCCACATACAATATGAGGCTTTGTTTTGTAGTTGTCATTACAATAAACTTTGAAGTGTTTAAAACATTGTGTCTCCATGGAGAAATGGTCATCAAGTAAGATAATTTTAGGGAATACTGAAAATGCTCTTAGCTTGAGATGTAGCAAATTGTATCAGAAACGTGTCCCTTGAGAGCAGTGTGGCTTTGAAAATGCTAGGAGTTGGGAGAAAGATTTGTTTTTGTTAATGTGGAGAATTGCAAAAGTTTTAGAAAATCCACCCACCATGTCAAAGATCTTGTGTGTAGAATTTTTAAAGAACTGCTGTAGTAGAGGGCATGAAGATTTTTAAATAAAATAAAAACCTATTGGATATTAACTTGAAAGATAATTTTAAAAACTTACCCTAAGTTCTTAGAAAATCTTCTCTACCCTCATGACCTCTGCTATCTATATAAGAAATTACTGAACTGAATAAATCTTCAGCCTCTCACTATCTTAAATTACCATAGAATTAAAAACTCCAGAATATAATGAATTTATTCTATCAGTACAGCCCATGAGTGAATTTCAAATGTTTAAGTTGTGCCTCAGAGGAATTTTTGTTATGCATCTTTTAAATAATAATATTTTCAATAAATCATTCCTTATAAAAGTCCCCAAATCGTTGCTCTTTAGACATTACTAAAATCAAAAACAACAAATTTAAACATTTACAGTTTGGGACCTAATTTAAGCATGTATCACAGTTTATTAAAGTTATCTTCTGTTAGAAATAGCTCCCTTAGTTCTGGAGATCTGTTGTGCAGCATGGTGACTATAATAATAGTGTATTGTGTACATGACGTTTCATAAGAGAGATCTTAAATGTTCTCACCACACACAAATGAGAATGTGAAGTAATAGACATGTTAGTAGCTTGATTGTGGTAATTATTTCACAATGTATATATGTATCTCAAACACGTTGTACAAAATATATACAATTTTTATTTCCGAATTATACCTTAATAAACCTAGAAGAAAATAAAAATGGTAAGTTAATCAAATTTTTTTCTCTCAGTCTCTCATATTTTCTCCCAGATTAAGTACGGGTACATCCGTGAATCACACTGATTTCATTTTGTTAAAAAGCTTAAGAAATTAAGAGTAAGCTATAAGTAGTTGTAGCTGACAATATAAGAACTGTTAGAAATATGAACTTGCTTTATGAATGCCATATTTATTCTGATTGTATTGCATTAAACATGTTTATTTTATTTAATTTTAAATAAAATATTTTTCTCTTAAAGCTTCTAATAATGTTAAATGTTAAAGAAACAATTATCTGTTTAGGTAGAAATTTGACTTAATCTCATTATAAATAGCATCCTAAAATTTTACAGCTTTGAACAAACGTTAAAATTAGTAATAATTGGAGGGTGGAGCCAAGATGGCCGAATAGGAACAGCTCCAGTCTCCAGCTCCCAGCCCCAGCGACACAGAAGACGGATGATTTCTGCATTTCTGCTTGAGGTACCGGTTTCATCTCACTAGGGAGTGCCTAACAGTGGGTGCAGGACAGTCGGTGAAGCGAGGCGAAGCAGGGCGAGGCATTACCTCAGTCGGGAAGCGCAAGGGGTCAGGGAGTCCCTTTCCTAGTCAAAGAAAGGGGAAACAGACGGCACCTGGAATATCGGGTCAGTCCCACCCCAATACTGCGCTTTTCCAACGGGCCTGGAAAACGGCACACTAGGAGATTGTGTCCCGCACCTGGCTCGGAGGGTCCTGTGCCCACGGAGTCTCGCTGATTGCTAGCACAGCAGTCTGAGATCAAGCTGCAAGGCGGCAGCGAGGCTGGGGGAGGGGCGCCCGCCATTGCCCAGCCTTGCTTAGGTAAACAAAGCAGCCAGGAAGCTCGAACTGGGTGGAGCCCACCACAGCTCAAGGAGGTCTGCCTGCCTCTATAGGCTCCACCTCTGGGGGCAGGGCACAGACAAACAAAAACTCAGCAAGAACCTCCACAGACTTAAAGGTCCCTGTCTGACTGACAGCTTTGAAGAGAGTAGTGGTTCTCCCAGCACGCAGCTGGAGATCTGAGAACGGACAGACTGCCTCCTAAAGTGGGTCCTTCACCCCTGAGCAGCCTAACTGGGAGGCACCCCCGAGTAGGGACAGACTGGCACCTCATTCAACCGGGTACTCCTCTGAGACAAAACTTTCAGATGAACTATCAGACAGCTGAATTTGTGGTCTCACGAAAATCCGCTGTTCTGCAGCCACCGCTGCTGACACCCAGCCAAACAGGGTCTGGAGTGGACCTCTAGTAAACTCCAACAGACCTGCAGCTGAGGGTCCTGTCTGGTAGAAGGAAAACTAACAAACAGAAAGGACATCCACACCAAAAACCCATCTGTACATCACCATCATCAAAGACCAAAAGTAGATAAAACCACAAAGATGGGGAAAAAACAGAACAAAAAAACTGGAAACTCTAAAAAACAGAGCACCTCTCCTCCTCCAAAGGAACGCAGTTCCTCACCAGCAATGGAACAAAGCTGGATGGAGGATGACTTTGATGAGTTGAGAGAAGAAGGCTTCAGACGATCAAACTACTCTGAGCTACGAGAGGAAATTCAAAACAATAGCAAAGAAGTTAAAAACTTTGAAAAAATATTAGAAGAATGGATAACTAGAATAACCAATGGAGAGAAGGGCTTAAAGGAGCTGATGGAGCTGAAAGCCAAGTTTCGAGAACTACGCGAAGATTGCAGAAGCCTCAGTAGCAGATGCGATCAACTGGAAGAAAGGGTATCGCTGATGGAAGATGAAATGAATGAAATGAAGAGAGAAGGGAAGTTTAGAGAAAAAAGAATAAAAAGAAATGAACAAAGCCTCC
>NW_026652281.1:64694219-64859829 GCF_009828535.3 Hylobates moloch | reverse complement strand
TTGTCTCAGCCCAAAATCTCCTTAAGCTGATTAGCAACTTCAGCAAAGTCTCAGGATACAAAATTAATGTACAAAAATCACAAGCATTCTTGTACACCAATAACAGACAAACAGAGAGCCAAATCATGAGTGAACTCCCATTCACAATTGCTTCAAAGAGAATAAAATACCTAGGAATCCAACTTACAAGGGATGTGAAGGACCTCTTCAAGGAGAACTACAAACCACTGCTCAATGAAATCAAAGAGGACACAAACAAATGGAAGAACATTCCATGCTCATGGGTTGGAAGAATCAATATCGTGAAAATGGCCATACTGCCCAAGGTCATTTATAGATTCAATGCCATCCCCATCAAGCTACCAATGACTTTCTTCACAGAATTGGAAAAAACTACTTTAAAGTTCATATGGAACCAAAAAAGAGCCCGCATCGCCAAGTCAATCCTAAGCCAAAAGAACAAAGCTGGAGGCATCACGCTACCTGACTTTAAACTATACTACAAGGCTACAGTAACCAAAACAGCATGGTACTGGTACCACAACAGAGACATAGATCAATGGAACAGAACAGAGCCCTCAGAAATGACGCCGCATAGCTACAACTATCTGATCTTTGACAAACCTGACAAAAACAAGAAATGGGGAAAGGATTCCCTATTTAATAAATGGTGCTGGGAAAACTGGCTAGCCATATGTAGAAAGCTGCAACTGGATCCCTTCCTTACACCTTATACAAAAATTAATTCAAGATGGATTAAAGACTTATATGTTAGACCTAAAACCATTAAAATCCTACAAGAAAACCTAGGCAATACCATTCAGGACATAGGCGTGGGCAAGGACTTCATGTCTAAAACACCAAAAGCAATGGCAACAAAAGCCAAAATCGACAAATGGGATCTCATTAAACTAAAGAGCTTCTGCACAGCAAAAGAAACTATCATCAGAGTGAACAGGCAACCTACAGAATGGGAGAAAATTTTTGCAACCTACTCATCTGACAAAGGGCTAATATCCAGAATCTACAATGAACTCAAACAAATTTACAAGAAAAAAACAAACAACCCCATCAAAAAGTGGGCAGAGGACATGAACAGACACTTCTCAAAAGAAGACATTTATGCAGCCAAAAAACACATGAAGAAATGCTCATCATCACTGGCCATCAGAGAAATGCAAATCAAAACCACAGTGAGATACCATCTCACACCAGTTAGAATGGCCATCATTAAAAAATCAGGAAACAACAGGTGCTGGAGAGGATGTGGAGAAATAGGAACACTTTTACACTGTTGGTGGGACTGTAAACTAGTTCAACCATTGTGGAAGTCAGTGTGGCGATTCCTCAGGGATCTCGAACTAGAAATACCATTTGACCCAGCCATCCCATTACTGGGTATATACCCAAAGGACTATAAATCATGCTGCTATAAAGACACATGCACACGTATGTTTATTGCAGCACTATTCACAATAGCAAAGAGTTGGAACCAACCCAAATGTCCAACAACGATAGACTGGATTAAGAAAATGTGGCACATATACACCATGGAATACTATGCAGCCATAAAAAGTGATGAGTTCGTGTCCTTTGTAGGGACATGGATGAAACTGGAAAACATCATTCTCAGTAAACTATCGCAAGGACAAAAAACCAAACACCGCATGTTCTCACTCATAGGTGGGAATTGAACAATGAGAACTCATGGACACAGGAAGGGGAACATCACACTCCGGGGACTGTTGGGTGGGGGGAGGGGGGAGGGACAGCATTAGGAGATACACCTAATGCTAAATGACGAGTTAATGGGTGCAGGAAATCAACATGGCACATGGATATATATGTAACAAACCTGCACATTGTGCACATGTACCCTAAAACCCTGAAGTATAATAAAAAAAAAAATTAGTAATAATTTTTCTATTCAAAATGAAAAGAAATGTGAACCTTTTCTGACACAGGTCATAATGAAATAATTCCCCCTTTAAAAAAAATCTAAACACACATAACCTATGAGAATAAAATTAACATAGCTGCTGTAAGAAGTTTTAAAAAAATTCTTAGCATGTCTTGAAGTAATAAACATGTCTCTGATTAGGTGAATCAATAGACATTATTGATTTATATATTATAGACACAATTCCAATATTATGAAAAAGATACTGTGGAACTAGAGAATTTTATATCTTGACTGGAATACCAGAATAGTGGTAATATTGCTTATTGAAATTACTGAGGATAATGATAAGTGATCTTCAGGCCATTTATTTATTTATTTTTAACTTTTATTTTAAGTTCAGTGTTACATGTGCAGCTTTGTTACGTAGGTAAACTTGTGTTACGGGGTTTTGTTGTACAGATATTTCACCACCCATGTATTAAGCCTAGTACCCATTTTTATTGTTCCTGATCCTCTCCCTCCTCCCACCCTCTACCCTCCATCCTCCAACAGGCCCCAGTGTGTCTTGTTCCCCCACCACTTGTCCATGTGTTCTTATCATTTAGCTTCCACTTGTAAGTGAGAACACACAGTATTTGGTTTTCTGTTTCTGTATTGGTTTGCCAAAGATAATGGCCTCTGCTTCCATCCATGTCTTGCAAAGGACATGATCTCATTTTTATGGCTGCATAGTATTTCATGGTGTGTATGTACCACATTTTTCTTTTTCTTTCTTTTTTTTTTTTTGAGATGGAGTCTTACTCTGTTGCCCAGGCTGGAGGGCAGTGATGCAATCTTGGCTCACTGCAACCTCCACCCCCTGGATTCAAACAATTCTCCTGCTCCAGCCTCCTGAGCAGCTGGGATTACAGGCATGTGCTACCACGCCTGGCTAATTTTTTGTATTTTTAGTAGAGATGGGGTTTCGCCATGTTCGCCAGGCTGGTCTCGAACTCCTGACCTCAAGTGATCCACCCACCTTGGCCTCCCAAAGTGCTGGGATTACAGGTGTGAGCCACCACACCCAGCCACATTTTTCTTATGCATTATATCATTGATGGGCATTTATGTTGATTCCATGTCTTTGCTGTTATTTCAGTTGTGAATAGTGCTGTAATGAACATACATGTGCATTTGTCTTTATAATAGAAAGATTCATATTCCTTTGGGTATATACCTAGTAATGGAATTGCTGGGTCAAATGGTATTTCTGTTTTTATGTCTTTGAGGAATCCCCACACTGTCTTCCAAAATGGTTGAACTAATTTACCCTCCCACCAACAGTATATAAGTGTTCCTGTTTTTTTTTCTTTCTTTTTTTGAAATGGAGTCTTGCTTTGTTGCCCAGGCTGGAGTGCCATGGTGTGATCTCAGCTCACTGCAAACTCCACCCCCTGGATTCAAGTGATTCTCAGGCCTCAGCCTCCCAAGCAGCTGGGTTTTCAAATATGTGCCACCATGCCTAGCTAATTTTTTTTTTTTTTTTTGTAATTTGAGTAGAGATGGGGTTTCGCCATGTTGGCCAGGCTGGTCTCAAACTCTTGGCCTCAAGTGATCTGCCTGCCTCGGCCTCCCAAAGTGTTGGCATTACAGGCGTGAGCCACCGTGCTTGGCCAAGCATTCGTTTTTTTCCTCAACTTTGCCAGCATCTGTTATTTTTTGACTTTTAAATGATAGCCATTCTGAGTGCTGCAAGATAGTATCTCGTTGTGGGTTTTGGGGTTTTTTTTTTTTTTTTGAGATGGAGTCCCACTCTGTCACCCAGACTGGGATGCGGTGACACAATCTTGGCACACTGCAACGTCTATCTCCTGGGTTCAAACAATTCTGCTGCCTCAGCCTCCTTAATAGCTGGGATTACAGGCACGCACCACCATGCCTGGCTAATTTTTGTATTTTTCGTAGAGATGGTGTTTTGCCATGTTTGCCAGGCTGGTCTCAAACTCCTCACCTCAAGTGATTCACCTGCCTTGGCCTCCCAAAATGCTCGGATTACAGGCGTGAGCCACTGAACCCAGCTCTCATTATGGTTTTGATTTGCATTTCTCTAATGATCAGTGATGTTGAGCTTTTTTTTTCATATGGTTGTTGTAGACTTATAAATTCCAAGTGGACAGAGATTGTGACGTTTCTTTGTCATTCACATGTGCAGAACACTCAATAATTATCCAGTGATATTCATGAAAGTAATGTGAGTGATCAGATTTGTGTTGCATGAGATTCTGACAGTATGAGGAACTGATCTGTGTTGTAATCTTCTATCCCATTTCAGATACGTAAAAATGCTGAGGAAAGAAAAGGGGAGAATATGCATGAGTCAGATAGGAAAAGATAATTCAAAGCCAGGGCATGAGTTATGCTGCAGTGGCCAGGGGTTCATTTGATCTATACATAAACTCTATGGACTTGGGCTTGGGTTTTAATGCTTGTGTGGTGATAGGAGATAAGGAAATTAGGAATGGGTTTGGTGGAGGAGGAGGAGATGCACTTCTGCACATGTTTGAATGGAGTCAGAATTTACACTGTCCTCATATCACAGGGATCTCAAGATAAGAGATAGTGACAACTCCTGATACTCTTGCAAAGCAAATGCTAAACTATTCAGAAGCTAAGGCAAAGCCTGCACAGATGAGAATCTTATGGGAAGAATACCCCCTCTGAAGATAAGTTCATAATAAAAAGCTCCAGCCACATGAATTAACATGACTAATATGATATATTCAGCAGCCACAAGACAAAGGAGATTTATTACCATAAAACATGAAGTAATGTGACAAATTTAAAGGAATATAAAATATATTTGAAGTAATTAAGCAGATTTTTAGGGAATATTAAGCATAATTAAATGTAACAAAGGAAAATAAATGCAGAAAATAGGAAAACAAAAAACGATAGATAAAAATTATTAAATCAATTATGCAAACATAAATTCTACAGTTAAAAGACAGATTCTAGATTCTATAAAAAGCAAAATCCAACTGTATGCTGTTTATAAGAAACATCTAAAACATAAGGATTGTAAACATTGGAAAGAAAGAGATAAAAATAACATACAAGACAAATACTAATCAAAATACAAGTGAGATAATTTTATTATCGTACCAAAAATACACTTGAAGGAAATAAGTTGCTAAGAATAGGGGAGACCAAATGAGTAGAAAGATAAAATAATCTGGAGAATGTGTATTCACCTTACAATGTAACCTCAAAATACATAAAGCAACAATTGACTCAATAACAAATTGAAATTCAGAAATACAAAATCACATTGAAAGTTTTAAAAACACCTCTCTCAAAAACCAATATATTAAGCACATGAGAAAATAGATTTGTACAGTGTATTTTAACAAGGTTACTACTATAATGGAAGGAAGGATGGATGAACAAATAGATCTCTTCTAGCAATTAGAGAATGTACATTTTTTTCATGCATACTAAAACATGACAAAATTTAAGTATGTACTAGGCCATAAAGGAATTCTCAACCAGAGACCAACATACAGTCCAAATTTCTGTAGTAACTTTATTACAAAAAAATTGTCTTCCTCACAAATATAAAGCACACAAAAACACAAACACAAGAAAATTAATGGGCCAAAAAGACATTAAAAGAAAGATTATGAAACTTTTAGAATTGAACATCAGCCAAAATACTGCTTGTCAGAACTTGCAGCTAATGAATTAGCATAACTTTAAATGCATATTTTAGCAAAGATTGAAGATTGATGAACCAGGTTTTCAACTCATGACATGTGATCTAAGAAAGAGGGTGTATAACAAAGAGAATCCCCAGAATGATGCTGATGGGAGCTCCTGGATGACCAAAATACAATTGACTCTTGCAGCAGGGGTTGGTCAGAGGGCCTGGAGGGATGAATTCAAGGGAGCTGTGGGCGGGGGTTAAGTGGGTGATTATCTGATGTGCTCAATCGTTTTGAATTAGAGTTAAAATTTGCCATATCTCAATTGTTTGTAATATTTTCCCCATTCTTATTTTCCATCTATTTTATGCTTCCCATTTTAAAGAAATATACTTTGTATTTATTTTCTAATTTTTTAGAAAATATTCATTTTTCCAAAGTGTAAGTATTATATTTCCTTTTGAAATTATAGATTCTTTTATTTCTTACTAAATTTAAAGGAAGTACTCTTGTTCTGTTTAAAATATATGCTGATTGGACAACTCAATTTCAGATTTGATTTTTCTCTATTTCTACATCATGGGAGTGAATTTAATTGATTTTCTTTTAGTATTTGATTTAGGGTAAACTGTCAGTTTTAATCTAAAGCGTTTTTTTGTTTTCTTTGAGAGAAGAAAGTTGACCTGAAAGGTTAAACACAAAGCAAGTGCTGTGCTTACTAACATAAAATGAACAAAATGGACACATTATGTCATGGGCTGCTTGTCCCCCTCAAAAGACAGAGTAAGCCAACCCAGGCCATCCTTCTATTAAGCTAGAACAGCTAGAGTCTGACATTTTTCTTCTCTAAATTTAAAGACTGGCTAATGTTCATAGTGGGTCTTACTTGTCTTTTACACGTTTGGTCTCCTGTGTTCTTTTTGGCTTGAGATCCTTGTTAGTGTGCAGTATGAATTTGAGACAAAAAAAAATCCTTTTCATTTTAGGATGGAATATTTAAAATAAACAGGCTGTGTGTTTATTACTGTGGAAACCAGACAGTAAGTATGATGGTAAACAGAATGATTTCAAAAGAGTAAGTAATTAAATGCTAACAGACTGCAATAATTCATAAATTTTATTTCTACCCTAATTATTGAAATGCTTTCTGAAGTAATTTTATGATTTACATGTTAATCTTTTGCCATATGTGATTTTTTAGTTTTAGTAGAAACTTAGCCATTTTTTCTATAGAATAGAGAAACTTGAAGATATACTTGGTTATAGCAGTTATGATTGCTAGAACCTTATGAAAGTATTAGATTCAGGAAAGACATGGCATTTTTCATGTTTGTTAACTACCAGTAACATACTTAGTAACATTGTGTCTTGTGAGCTTGCTACAACTGTATGCTGTCTTCTGTAGTCTGTTCATAGGTGCCTACTCTAAAAAAACCTAGTTGTAACTGTCCAACTCCTTTAGTATGTAATTTAAAATTTTATATAACACAAGTAATTATTTCTCTTTGTACTGAATCATTTTGTGCCTTATATGACATTTGGATAAAACTGAGTGAGACCAAATTTGCTGTTAAAAAGGAAAAAAAAAAAATAAGCTTGACTCATTTGTGACAGTTCTACCAACCTCATCTTTGTTATCCATGTTGTTTCATTCAAAAAGCTGTATTTTCCATTTACTAAGTGTATTAGTTTTCTATTGCTGTATAATAAATTGTTACAAACTTAGCAGCCAAAACCAACAAGAATTTGTTATCTTACCTATTATTATTTCTGTAAGTCAAGAGTTCAGGCATGGCACAACTGGGTTCTCTGCTCAGGATCTCCCAAGGCTGAAATCTAAGTATCAGTTGGGCTGCATTTTCATGTGGGGCTCCAGTTCTCTTCCAAGCTCACGTAATTGTTGGCAGCATTCAGTTCCTTGCTGCCTCTTAGCTAACCCTGCTCTCAGCTCCTAGAGGCCATTTTATGGTACCCTCCATATTCAAAGCCAGCAACAGACAAGTTCCTTCAAGTCTATTTCCCACTCCTCATGAAGAACGCAGTCCCCTTTAAGGCTCACTTGATTTGATCAGGCCCAACTGGAATGATCTCCTTTTATAAGTCAGTTTTGCCATATGAGCTAACCTAATCATGGGAGTGAATATCTCTCAAATCCACAATTCTCACTGACACCTGAAAGGAGGGGGATTATACAGGGCAGGGCATATACAGCAGTGGGTGGGAATCTTGAGAGCCATCTTAGAATTTGCCTACTACTGAGATAATAGAAGCTATTAGGTAGATATTTCTTCCACTTTCTTTTGTATCTTAAATGTTTCTGTATTCTTTACCTCCTCTAGTTTCAGAAAAGGAAAAATGCCTATCTTGTTCTAAGTCCGAATTCTCCAGTGCTGGTCTTTCCCGTCCTTCCTTAAATTCACCCTGTTAGACCTGCATTCATTCCCATTCTTACACTCCACTTTTCTCTTGTATTTTAATTTCCCACTCTACTTGCTTCCACCTCTCAACTTACGTGCATGCCTAGCCCTCAATTCTTTTCACTCAAGTGAATCTCTCGGCACTTGCCCAGATTTAAGTTTACAATCTTTTCTTGCTAATACTTTTGCAAACAACTGATCTTCTTATCTCTGGTCCTACCTCCTCTACCACCAGAGGAGCATTTCTAAAATGCAGAGCTAATCAAATTGTTCTCCTGCTTAAAAGTCACTGGGGAAGTCCTACCTTGTTGTCCTTATCAGAGGACAAAATATAGTCTATAGATATTTTGTGTTTGGGCCTTAGATGTAGAAAAAATTTTAAATGTGTTTCCAACAATTACAATTGGGAACTTACACTTAAAAAAAAAAATCTAAGTTTCTGGCTTCTCTTGGAAAATTAGAAATCTGAGTATACTGGCACACAGTTCCAAAAGATAACAATCTGCTACCACTACCAATAGCTGCCCCGGAAGATAGGAAATGCTGTCTATATTTTGCCATTCCATCAACTTGACTCATTTGCCGTACCTACCTGGCCTCTGAAGATACTTGACTTTGTAAGCCCTAGCCTGGATAATAAAGGCCAAATGCCTTAGCGTAGCATTCATGATTTTTTTCTAACTTTATCCCATTAACTCTTTTCAAATTATTGTTTTGGTTACATGATTGCATTTCAGTTTCTCCTGCCAGATTATAATTTTCACAAGGACAGGAAGTATGCTTTATTTATGCTTTCATGCTAAGCCCCTAGCATGATTTCTAACACATACTATTGATTTGAATAGTACTAATTTTACTTTCACTGATGTATTGATTTTATGTGTCCATATAATTGGTCAAAAGGCAATATGGACAAAATATGTTTTTGCTTTCTAGCACTATTGAAAAATCTTAAAATGTTGTTTTCTGTAGAAAATGAATCAATAGAATTATTTTATTTGCAAAGGACAATACATAGTAGTGGGTGGTGGAGAACCTTCATTATTTTCAGTGTCTTGATCCTTTCATTCTTTTATAGGAGTTTGGGAATTGGGACTTCCCTGTCAGTGTTTATATGTTCAGTCTTCTGAACTACACTGAGAGAAAATAGGGCTTCCAGTTGCCTCTGGATCCTTCTTTTGCAATATGTTGAAAAGCTTTCTGTTGACATCCATCGATCAGTTAATATTTATAACTTTTCCAAACATGCCTTCTAACCATTGCTTGTCCCTAAAAATCATTTTAAACTGTGATTCTTTAAGGTCATTTTGAGAATAATAGGTTTGGTTACTGGAGGATTTAATACAGATGATTAATGGAATTTCCACTGTAGTTCTCTCTGTTTATAATTGAATTAACACATAAAAATGTAAATGGGATTATTAAACTATAAATCTAGAAGGATGAAGTTTATAGTGCTCTAGGTACTTACTTTGTTCTGTTAGATTTTGAGGATGGTCTTTCCTCTGCAAACTTTAATTCTAGTTTTCAGACATGTCATATTAAAGTATAAGAAAATACATGTCTTTATTCAATATGTCACAAAAATATTTTTTCATGAAATTAGAAGTAGCTACTCATGTTAAAAAGAATCATAGATTGCTTTTGGCAATGAGAGGAAATCATATTTAATTCAAGACAGGGTGGTTCCTCTAGGTTACTCACTGATGAGACAACAACAATGGAAAAATTTGCATCATTGCTCTCTTTCCTCTCTGTTAAATTGTGAACAAGTTCTTTCTGTGGTCCTGTTTTTGTGTTGTGTCTCACAAATTCAAAACATTCTGGACTCTTCCTTTTTTCAGTGGCTGTTTGTAGTGATGATATCAGTTGTCTACAAGGAAATATTTGCACTTGTGTTCTAACAACAGTCACTGTTTGTTATAGTCTCTGGTTTTATTTTCAGATATTGTTCCAGGATTTCTTTATTTTGTTATTTATAATATGAAATCCATGTTTATGAAAAAAACATGAATAAAAGTCGTTCTTATTTTCTTTACATCTTTCTATTGCATTACCTAGAGGATGCCGAGGGCACTGTAGGGGAATTTGGGAAATGAGCTATCCTTAGGGTATAACCACAGATTCGATAAAGCTGAAATACTAGCCATTGCCAGTGTTGATGTTGGGAGTCTGATTATGTTCCTATATGTTGACATTTTGATTAATGTTTTATGCTGCTACTATTATCCCCCAAATTTGTTCATCTACTCTGAGATTGCTATACTTGTGAAAAAACATGGTATTAATGAACACTCTTTTATAACACTTCCCATACTATGTAAGTTACTTGTTTATAAATCTCTTGCCTGCTTAACTGAGTGTTACTACACAGGGGAAAGAATGTTGCTTTAGGAAGTCGCTTTTGAGGTAACTGTTCCAGGTATTAAACTTCAAGAAGTCTTTCTAGATTGTATAGTCAAGTTAGATTTTCTAAAATCATAAAGAAGAGATCACCAATGACCATTGAAGATGGAAATGTATTAGAAATATTCACACATATCAGAGTATGTTAGTCAGGGGAAGGTAAGGACAGAATGGAATATAGCCACTTTTGGCCTCCAGTCACACCTGGCATCTAGTTCCTATAAGACTAATATGTAGTGAACTAGAATATTAGATCTGTCCAGTTGAGAACAACCTAACCTTGTAGGAACTGCCTTCTATAGTTTGCTTAAAATCACCACTTGATTGTTAATTCTAAGGGGACATGGAATGTGACAATTGCTGTCACTTAGTACTTAGAATCCCTTTGGGAAGAGTTTAGAACAAGTCTCTTAAGAAGCAGTCAGCTATCTTTATACTCAGTCTTTCTGTGATTTTCTTTTTCTTGTGTGTTTATCCAATTTAGCAATACGTGGGTGTCAAATTTATTTATCTAAAACCTGGACTTCTAAAAACTTACCATGAACTTGTACATGTTTACTCGGTTTAAAAATTAAATAAACCTGTGGGAGCTACCTTGCTAAGAAGGGGCTTTGACTGTGACGGGCACACCAGGCATCATGGTGTCATCTTCAACTTATAGCCAAACACTGATTTATAAAATTATACTAATTTTTAAGAACCCATATTCTGTAGTTTTGTGAACTGGTTTATTAAGAGGAATGCCTTTTCCTAGTTAATTTATTTTTAACCATGACTATAAGTGCCAAAGCATTTCTCATAATTGAACATAAATCTTTGATCTGCCCTTTTGAGTCATACGATCGAAGAAAAATCTTTAAAATTGTTTTTTGAAGAGTCCTTTTGTATCTGACACTGTTTCTCTATGGATATAACTTCTCATATAACTGTGTATCTTAAGGTAGACTGTATTGTCAGAGTGATACTTTCCCTTCCACTGCTCCTTTAGTTTTAGGGATTTATCCTTTAGCACTCCATTGAATGAAATGTAGTTACTAAATTGTCAAAATACAGTAACTGCTGTACTATTTGAACATTTTTTGGACATGGATAAGTGTTCTCCTTTGAGATTGCTTTTTTAAAAACAATTCACTGAAGTGGAACTGTAGTAATGCATAACAGTTGATTTCTTTTGGACTTAACTGAAACTGTGTTTCTGGTTTTAAAATTTGTTAACACCAAGGCAGTATTCTATGTAACATGACTTATTTACATAGTTACCACACAACAGTTGGTATTTCATACAGTAACATTATTTCATTGCAAACAGTAATTTTAGTACTGCAATAGTTCAACAGTTTTGTCTGGCTACATATGTAGTTAGAGCTTTTAAAAGTTAAACATGCATGGTGTGGTATTATAATCATAGTTTGTATTAATTTTTATGAAAATCAATTTATTAGCATTGTAGGCCTTATACTACTACTCTCTTTTCATTTATATAAAGTAGATAGTCTGATTAATCATTCTATAATGTAGACTGCCTTGTTCACATACATGGTAGGAACTAAAGAAAGAATGTTCAATTGAATTTCAAGTTTTCTTGTAGCATTCTACAGAAACTTATTGAGTACACCTCATATATTCCTTATATTAGTTTAGTCTTAGATTCAGAGTTTGAAAACTGAACTTACTACTATTAACTCCCTCCTGAAACTTCTGTATTAACTGACATAATGAATGAAACATAGTACTTAGTAAATGTTACTTAGTAGTAAATGTTACCTGGTGGTAGTGGTAGTAGAAAACATCATGGTATAATTTTTAAACTTTTCTTGTATCTCATTCCAGTTACAGCTCCTTATATTCAATGCTATTGAAACTAAAATGATAAAGACCTTTACATCCCATAATAGGAATATCTGGAAAAAATTTTTAAAAATGTGTATTTGAAAAGTGACAACATGAATGAATCAATAAGAGTTATTAGTAAACTTTTGTAAGTAAACTACGAGTAATTCAAGTTATTTTGACCACAGTAAATGCTGCTAATTAAAATTGGAGACTGGATGCAGTGGCTCACACCTGTAATCCCAGGACTTTGGGAGGCCAAGGTGGGAGGATTGCTTGAGGGCCAGGAGTTTGATTTTTTGTTTTTGTTTTTTTTTTGAGACATTCTTGCTCTGTCGCCCACACTGAAGTGCAGTGGTGTCATCTCGGCTCACTGCAACCTCCACCTCCTGGGTTCAAGCGATTCTCCTGCCTCATCCTCCTAAGTAGCTGGGACTACAGGCATGCACCACCATGCCTGATTAATTTTTGTATTTTGAGTAGAGATGGGGTTTTGCCATGTTGGCCAGGCTGGTCTTGAACTCCTGATCTCAGGTAATCTGCCTGCCTTGGTCTCCCAAAGTGCTAGGATTATAGGCGTGAGCCACCATGCCCGGCTGAGGCCAGGAGTTTGAAACCAGCTTGGGCAACATAATGAGACCAGGAGTTCGAGATTACAGTGAGCTATGATTCCACCACTGCATTCCAGCCTGAGCGACAGAGTGAGACCCTGTCTATATAAAATAATAATAATGATAATAATAATAATGATTAAAATAAGATAAAATCACATTAATTATGTCAGTAATAGCTACCCCTATCTTGGTATTGATTAGCATAAGTTATAATCTATACCAAACATTAGAAACCTTTGGTCAGTGTTTGTTATGGTTGTTACTTAGACATAATTCATTTACTCTTTTATCAACCGACAAATACTTTTTGAGTGCTAAGGATATGCTGATAAAGAAGTTAAATATCTTTCATGGGACTTGCTGATTGTGGGTAGATGGTTAGACAGAAAATACATAAAGTAAAAAAATAGCCAAAGTAATTTTAGTGAAAATTGTTGTGAATACTTGGTGACAGATGAAGGTGCCACCTCTTATGTACCCATAAAAATTAAAAATAAAAATAAAATTTAAAAGATTGAGCAAGGTGCAGTGTAGAGGCTGTGGAAGGCTTATCTGAACTTTCTTAAGAAGGAAGGTTAAGTATGTGGTAGTTACTTTCTAGGGACATGTTTTGTGACACGATGCCTTCCTTTCCTGGGCTAATTTGCAAAGATATATGTATTTAGAAGTAATTTTAAGATAAAATAGGCATATAAAGTATTGGAATTTTTTTTTTTTTTTGACAAGGTCTCACTCTGTCACCCAGGCTGGAGTGCCGTGGCATGATCTTGGCTCACTGCAGCCTCCACATTTCAGCCTCAAGTGATACTCCCACCTCAGTTTTCTCAGTAGCTGGGACTACAGGGGCATGCCAGCACACCTGGCTAATTTTCCTGTTTTTTAAAGTGTTGGGGTTTCTCCATGTTGGCCAGGCTGGTCTCAAACATGCTGGTCTCAAAAAGGCTGGTCCCAAACTTCTGAGCTCAAAACATCTGCCCGCCTCAGCCTTCCAAAGTGCTAGGATTACAGACATCAGCCACCACACCCAGCTGGGAAATGATTCTTGGTACCAGTTAATGAAGTTGCATCATAATCTATTTTTAGGTAAAATTATTAAAATATTTGTTTCCTAATATTATAAATAAAGCAGTAATATTAGCGTATATGATAGACATGAGACACATTTTAAATCAGCAAATTACCCCTTATCAATTTTCTATTTGTAATTGCCTTTAAGTATTATTTCTGTAAAAGGACTTAAATGCTAAATATGCTGTTTTTTTACATTACCTATAAATTGATTTTTGTTCGTTTATTTTGAAACAGCCTTTAAGGTAGGTTTCAGTAAAAGCAGACCAAATGTGTGCAAAAACATTGACTTTAAAACAAGAATGGGGACAGGAAATAAGGCAGAGGAAACCTTCTGCCTCAGAAAAGCTTTAGTTTTAGCATAAGCCTTAATTTTTAGTACTTAACAGAAGGAGAATTGATTACGTTGCTCCCAAGCTCTGTTAAGTAGTAAAGCAGTAACACTATCAGTTTGTTCATCAGAATACCTTTAATACCTTTTTTTTTTTTGGTTTTGATTCTTTAAAAACATATCGAGCTTGAGTCTCATTATATGAAGGGCATTGAGAAACGCGATGAACAGTATTTTATACAGCAATTATGAAGCCATTTCTGCATGTAGCTTTTCTTTGTATTGAGACTCAATTCATTGAAATTCCAGGATAAAAGTAATTCTAATAGGGTCAGAGTGATGTGATTTAATTATGTAGCAAATATATTTGTTCAGTGGTGTACAGAAACAAGAAAAGAGAACATGAAGATTCAGGTTGGAATGGAGGGCTACAAATGTTTCAGGAAAGTGGATCATGGGCTTTGAAATGGGTAGTTGTGAGAGATAAAGCTTGAGAGGTAAGCAGGTTCTGACCAAGAAGCCTTGTGGGCCAGGAAGGCTTTAGAATCTTAAGCCAGGATTGACATAATCAGATTTACATTTTAAAATATCACTCTGATAAATGTAGAGAAAGAAACAAGTCACTAGAAGAGTCAGAGAGCCTAGTTGGAAGGCTGTCACAGTAATCTAAATGGCATGCTTTGGGGATTGGAACTAAGATAGCTATAATTGAGATTGAGATAAGGGGGACAGAGTGGAGAGCTATTTCAGATGTAGAATTGACAGAAACTGGTGACTAAACGGATGAGGGAGATAAGAAGGAAAAGCAAAATCAAGGATGATGCTCCAGATTTAAAATTGGGTTACTAGATGGGTAGAGGTTTTGGTTACTGGGGGTAAAGCAGGTTTTTTTGGGAAATGGATGCATTTAGTTTTAGATATGGTAAATTTGAGGACCTTTTGCGACATTCAATTGGAGACAGCTAGTAGAAAGGTTAGTGTATGGATATGAAGGTCCGAATACTGATCTGGACTAGAGATACAGACTTGAAATTCATCAGCATATTGTTGGTGGGTGAAATCTCATGATCTCAAACTTGAGATCACTCAGGGAGAGAATGGGGAGAAAGAAGAGGAGTTGAGAATAAGAATGTAGTCAGCCATCACAGGGCTGGCACCAAAACACTACTACAAAAAGGAGACTGATGAAATGCGATAGATATAGGATGAAAACCAGGCAAGTGTGGTGTCAGAAGCCAAGCCAGTGCAAGCAAAATAAAAACCATGACATGTCTGTTGGTTTTGAAAACAAAGGGCACTGATGGCATTGGTAGAGAATTTCAATGGAGAATATAGAAAGGGGAGGAGGAAGGCAGTAGTAAAGGGGGATTAAGGGAGATTTTTAAAATGCAAAACATTTGAATTAGCTTAAACATTCAAAGGAAAAATGTACCAAAGTATTAGAGTTTGCAGATGCTGGAGAAAGGATAATAGACATCAGAGTTTTTGATGTGGTTTTCATGACCTGGTCTTGGGTTACTTCTCCAGCCATGTCATTTCCTACTTGCCTTCTCAATCGCTATTTCTCAGTTGTAATTTTTCAGTGACTCCAATGTGTAACATTCTCTGTCACCTCTGAGGCTTTGCATGTGCTACTCCTGCCCAAAGTACTCCTTCTCTACTCCTTATTCCCCTTGCGTGGCTAGCTCTTATTTAGCCTTCAAGTCTCAGGTTGATACCGGTTTACTCCACTAGAATAGATTGACCTGCCATGTACTACTACAACACTTGGCATTTCTCATAGTAACAGCCATCAAGCTTTAATGTAATGACTGATTTAATTTTCCATCTCTCCTTCTGGATAATGTGTCATGAAGAGAAGAAGCATTTTTACTGTTTTCACAATGTCTTGTTATTTCTCTTCTCAAATGTCTAACACCTAACATATTCTTAGGTATGTATCGAACGAAGATGTGAAAAATGAGTGGGATCCCTAAAGAGTCAGAGCGAATGCTATCTAGAGCAAAGTTGAAGAAATTATTCCTGCAATGTAATAAGAGCATGTCTCTCTTTTTTAAATATGAGGCAAAGACATGAAGGTGGTAGAAAAATACTTGGTTTATCTTTGAAAAAGCTAGGGGTGGGGTTTGCCAGGGAAGTATATTATGGAAGTGCAGGGTTTCACAGAATCCAGTGGGATTAAGTAGAGCTGTGAATACCTGGGGTCAACGTTGTAAACAATCATTAGTTTTCCAGCATCTGCTTTAACTTCTTGGCTCTGTTTGCAGACTGACTTTGTCTGCTTCATTGTTCTCATGGCCCAAAAAATGTCTTCTATGCCCCAGCTCTGTGGGAACCCACCAGCACCCAGCACTTACTCTCTACGAGTTTGCATTATTCACAGACAACTGGATAGGCTCAACCCATCATAAATTGTTTCTTCTAGCGTCAGATTAGTCTAACCCTGCTCCACTCAGCTCTGGCTAGGGGACTCATGAGATGACCTCTAGGGAGGTCAACCTGGATTATAAGGTGATTAATTTTTCTGAGAAAAAGATTTAGAAAGGCAGGCCATAATTATCTTTAATTAATAGAATATAGATAAGAGTCTAAGTGTCAGGAATCTGAAAGAGTTCATACTTGATCTGGAATTTTTTTACTGAATTAGAAGGCAAGGTCATCTGCTAAATGTAGAAAAAGTGTGAGAATAGTGGTGAAGGTTTGGAAAATCTGGTGCAAGGAATAGTTAAAGGGCCTTACCAGGAAAAACCAGTAAGATTGCTCAAATAAGCAGCTGATAATAGTGAATTTTTATCATTTCTTCAGTAGCTAGTGTTCCTTTGCCCAGTTATAGAAATGAGAAGGCAGATGTTTATATTGATCTTGAAAGGGATTGTGGTTGAGGATGTTGTTAAGAGTGTGGTTGGAGAAGGATTTCATGGAATCTGGATTATATAGAGAAGCTTTGCAGGCAGAAATGGACTTCAGAAAACAGATGATCATAGTATAGAAGAGAGTATTGTAATAGAAGTCAGAGATAAGAGTGATATGAGGGTGAAAGGTTATAGTCAGAGTGGGGAACACTGGAATTAGGATTTGGAGGAAATCCAAATATATGAAATGACAAGGCTGAGCTAGGACTATGCTCATTAAAACATTTCGGCAGCTCAAATTTTTAAGTGATCGCTCAGAAGTAGGCCCCAAACTCTGTATCTACAGGGAGTTATCAAGTGTCTTTCTCCACTTTGAGAGAACCTCAAAATTGTTCCTGCTAATTTCAGATGTGACTTTGACTTTATATCCTTGGTAACAATAAGAAAGAATCTACCGAATAGCATTTTTTATTATTGTATATTAGGTTGCTATAATGTGTTGGCCAAAAATAATTTTGCGTTTGGCATAATTAATGTTTAGAAGTTCTTCTAGAAAATATTTGGCTGGACACCATTAGCTTTTTCAGGAGGTCATTCTATTCTTGCCTGGAGTATTGATGAGCTATGTTACCAGGCTATAAAAGAATACTTTCATATTCATTTTTGATGTTACTCTATCAGCAGTGAATGTTCTGTAGCCATAGCAAATAACCTAAAAGTAGAACTAGTTTACCTTATCTCAAACACTATTTGTTTTTGTTTTGTTTTAATTTTTATCTTATCAAACTTATATATGCATGATAATTTAAAAAGTCAAATAGTTTCTATAAACCTTATAATGAAAAATTGGCAGTCCTGTACCCACCCCTCCCTGTCCCTGATTGTACTTTAAACTGTCTTTTTTTTTTTTTTTTTGCGAATTCTATTTATCTCGAAGGTTCTAAATAACTGCCTTGTTCCATTTCCTTTTTTTTTTTTTCAATTTTAGATATCTATTATCTTTTTATTATGGAAGATGAGTAATTTTCTTAACTTATTACCACCTCCAACAAACCTTCTCAATCTCCCCTTAATTTCCAATATAGTTACGGCTTAATTTTTTATATTTTAATTGTACTAATATTGAGTATTTTATTATGACTCTTTAAATATTATCAACATTAGAGATATATAGCAAACATTTCCTTTCTTGAAAAACATTCTAGAGTTTTTAAAAAGTAAATATCAGTTTTTTGTGTATCAATCTCTAAATTATATCCAAATTCTCTGACAGATGTATTGGTCTTCTCTCAGTACTTAGACATGGTATAAAATGCATCAGTTCCTTTTTTATGTGTTATTCATTTATTGTGGAATTCTCTGTCCTTGTTACTTTGGAGTGATATGTCTTTAAGCATCTGCATGCCTGTTTTCTGAGCTCTCCTTTCACTCTCTATATTAAACATGGTTCAATCAGGAAACTAAACCAGAGTAGGTACTTCAACAAAGATGTAATATAGGGAATTACCAGGAGAATTGAAATAGCCAAAAGGGAACACAGGTAAGCCGGAGATTAATGATTACAGGAAGAGGCTACCACATCAAAGCAGTGGGAACAAAAGTGAAAAAACTGGCATTACCAGAACCAATGAGCTTACAGGAGATGTCTGGTGGAGCTCAAACTTGGACCTCTGAATAAGGGAGTGCTGCCTGGCTGTTGGTGCTTAGTCAGAAATACAGCAAAAGTGCCTGTAGCACCAGGGTATGGACTGCTGAAGTGGGGTTGCTGCCTATCCATATCTTTGAGGTTTGCAATATGGCAATTCTGGGAGAGCCAAAACAAGTAGGAAGTTGAAGCAAAATGCCCTTGTTGAAGCAATGCTGATAGATTTATGTTAAAATAAAAACAACTCCCTTTCCCCAAACAGGAAGAAAACCTCTGGTTTTCTCATCCTTCTTTGTAATCTCCTCTAGTGTATCCTGTTACCAGAATAGAAGGGAAAACCAGGTGACATTAATGAGCAGAGTATAGAATAGTTGCTGTGGCCTGAGAGATAACCAGCACAATCCACAGCTACTCAGCATATGAATACCCTCCTGTGCATATTCGAACTTCCATACGAAACAGCAATAACAATTTCCTGCTTCTGCTTAACAGGATCCAACTGTTTTTTCTTCAAATGAAGGTGCTCTCATGCTCACTCACATAAATAAATATACAGTATCCAACTCTTGGTGTATTAATTTATCTTCTAATTCAGGAAAAACACTCCCAAAAACCAAACATCTAAATATTGTGTAACTTAAAGCCTAATTTATTAAATTAACTGTCACCAAAAATCTTTATGTAAAATAACACAGGGAAAAGGAAGAAGGACAGAAGAAATTAGGTAATCTATACAAATCCCTTCACCATTGTTTTGAAGATTCTGTTTTTCTTTCTTTTGTACTGAATTCCAATATTTTGTGACCCAATGTTGCAGTGTTTGAATGTTTGTATCTCTCCAAATTCATATGTTGAAGCTTAAGTCTTCTTATCTTAATGTGATGGTATTAAGAGGTGTGGCTCTTGGGAGATGATTTGGTACTGAGGGCCAGGTCCTAATGAATGGGATTAGTGCTCTTATAAAAGAGGCCTGGGCCAGGCTATTGGCCCTTTGTTTCTCCTGTCATCCTGTGTGGATGCAGCAAGAAGGTGCCCTTTGTGAGGAACAAGCCCTCTCCAGATGCCAAATGTGCTAGCGCCTTGATCTTAGACTTCCTAGCTCCTAGAACTGTGAGCAGTAAGTTCTGTTATTTGTAAAAACCCAGTCTAAGGTATTTGGTTATCAGAGCCTGAATAGACTAAGACACATCTCTTACCTTTTCTTTGTTTATTTTGTCACACTAATGGAACATATTCTCAAATAGCTTCTTATCTGAATATGTATTTATCATTTTAGGGCATTAATTCATTGACTTCTGGTATCTAGCACTGTTATAAAAATCCAGCACCATTCTAATTCATTATCATTTATCTGTAACCTATTTTATTGCTCTGAAAGCTTTTAGAATCTTCTTGTTTTTCCCCAGTCTTCCAAAAATTAATGATGCTATATCTTGATATGAATCTTGTTTTAATCTGGTGTGCTAGGTTCTTAGTGGACCCACGTCTAAACATTTTTTAATTTATACATTTTTTTCTTTTATGTCTTTTAAAATTCTGTCTCCTCTAACTCTATGGTGTCAATTTTAAGCTTCCTGTAATGACCCCGTCTTACATTTTGTCTCCTGTTTTTCATTTATGTGTGTGTGTGTGTGTGTGTGTGTGTGTGTGTGTGGCACATTGAGCCTGTAAGTGTGGTTTCTACCTAAGCTCTAGCACTCAATATGTGGACTAGAGTATGTCCTCTCGGGAAAAGCCATGTAAACATGGATCCAGTCCTATTTCAGTATCTGCCAGTTTCTGTCTGCTTTTGGTGATTTTCCAGTCCCTTGAAATAGTGTTTTTGCTGTTGATTTTTGTTTGTTTGTTTTGTTTGGTCCAGAGTTTATAATTGTTATCTTTAAAGGGTTAGTGTAATACAACTTACTTTGCCATTACCTAAACTGGAACTACTTCATTGTTAACTTTTCATTACTTTTTTTTGGCAAGAAAATTCAATTATATGCATGGTTACCATCTATCATACTCCCTAGCTTCTCCCAGTCTCATTAAAAATAGATGTTAAAGAGATGCTAATAGATGTTAACTACCTTATGGGCAATTTTCTTATTAAAAACAACTTGAAGATTTTAAAATGTTTTTTAGACCAATGATTTGTTTTTATCTTGTCTCTAGGTAAATAAGATTGTATAGCAAAGTAAATATTACAAGTTTTTCAGGGGAATATTTTGAATTGAAATGTATTTTTAGAAGTTTGGCATTAAATCGTAAGTAAAGTTTAAAAAAATTTTTAATAAATATTTTTGAATGAAAAAATTTGGCAGAATTTTTAATCCATTATTTAGAAAGAAAATTATTAAGGTTTGAAAAATTTCTTAGAAATAAGAAACCAAACATAAAATTAACATACTAAAATTTGATATTTTATTTTATTTTAATTAGGAATTTTAAAATACTTATTTTTATGATTTTTAAAAGATCACTAGTTTTGAGTTTATTCAATGATAAATAATAATGGCCTTATAGTTAACACAGTAAGTTGTTATGAAAATTTTTTTCAAATTTTTAATGTCAGTGTAATAATGCCTTTTAACCAATCATGCTATTTCATCAAATAAGTTTAGTTCAGTGACTTGCATGGGGGAAGGGGTGGTGGAGATTGGCCTTAATATCTGACATTTTTAAATGGGAAGGAGCTAGAATTTCATAGTTAGGAAAAAAAATCACTGTTTTAATTTAATTTTTTTGTAGAATGTTATGAGAGACCTAATTGTTCCTAAACAGGGAAAATGGGTTTAAATTCAGAAAAAAATTACTCGTAATATTTTACACTGTGTTCTATTAAGTTATAGTTTCTGAGTATCCCATAGCATGATATTTTATCATATTATAACTTTTAGCCAGTATTTGCTTACTCACTGTTTCTATGAGCGACAGAATCTACGCAACAGCAAACAGTGATCCCAGCCCCAGTTAGATTTTTCTCTTTCATAGGCACTCTGGAATGCTACTGTGTTAAAGTAATCAACCATTTTAAAAAGACAAATCAAATTTAAACTGACTCAAGAGTGTGGTTTTTTCTACCCTTTGATGTTATTTTTGTTGTGGTTTATTTGCAAAACCCTTCACCAGTCATCTTTAGATATTGTTCAAAAGTCTCCTATGGGATAAATCATTACTTTGAATACGACGGTTACAATTGTTTATTCAGGATCCCACTATAAATCGAGGTCAATACTGGGATTCTAACGTAGAGATTTCTAAGGTTCCCATATACTATAATTGTTTTGATATGACCAAGGGATAAAAAAGAATAATAAAAGACTGAGTAGGCATTTACATTTATATTTCTACTTACAGATTATTTAATAGTGTTATCAGCTATAGTATAGGAAGTCTGATTCAAGACTAAACAATGGAAAACATAACCAAAGGACATAACTATGGGCATCTTGATTAGATGAAAAAACATAATGGTCCTAAATGGGGGGAATTCATTTTGGAAGGAAATTAATTCCTTTCACAATAATTTGAAAATTAGTGTAGTTCCAAACCACATGCCCAGCATTTAAAAAAAACACTTTATTAAGGTATGATTGATATACAAAAAAGTATGTACTATATATATATATAAAAAAACTTAATGAGTTTGTTGATAAGTATACACGTGTGAAACCAGTATTTTTCTTTAAGTTGCTGTATTTTGTTTATTTTGGTTTGGATTTGTCTGAAATTCATAGTCAAAATTTCATGGGATGTCCTTGGTAAAACTAGATGATGAATGTTTGAAAAAAGAATTAAGAGATGGAGCTTTAGTTCTTAATAATAAGACATAGTATAAAGCTATAATAATTAAAACAGCATGTTATTGGTAAATGGATAGAAACTAATGAGACCGAATAGCAAGCTCAAAAGCATACTTAAATATATATAAATACTTAATTTCTTTTCTTTTTTTTTTTTTTTTGAGATGGAGTCTCGCTCTGTCGCCCAGGCTGGAGTGCAGTGGCACATTCTCGGCTCACTGCAAGCTCCGCCTCCCGGTTCACGCCATTCTCCTGCCTCAGCCTCTCCGAGTAGCTGGGACTACAGGCGCCCGCCACCACGCCCGGCTAATTTTTTTTTGTATTTTTTTTAGTAGAGACGGGGTTTCACCATGGTCTCGATCTCCTGACCTCGTGATCCGCCCGCCTCGGCCTCCCAAAGTGCTGGGATTACAAGCGTGAGCCACCGCACCTGGCATAAATACTTAATTTCTAATAGTGGTATTTCATATGAGTAAGGAGAGAATAGATTGCTAAATAACTGGTGAAGAAACATTGGTTAGATATTTGGACAGAGAAATTAAAAAATGAAAATATAGGTGAATAATCACTTTCTTTGATAGACAAAGACCTTAAAACGAAACTATTTTTAGACTTAACTACTTTAAAATGTAACTGCTCCACAAGTAATATTGCCAAACCAGAACAATACTTGCAGCATGTATGACAAAGTATTAATTCACTTCACTGACAAACAATTTCTGAACTCTTACTATGAGCATAGAGCTTATGCTTGGGGTGGGGAAAGGAAACAATAAACATTTACAAATTAGATAATTTCAGATAATCACAACTCTTATAAAGATTATAAAATATTGTTTCTCAATACTTGTACTATTGGCATATCTTTTTAGGACTGTTGGGAAGATTCTAGAATGATTATATCCTAGTTAAAGAAGCCAAGGAAAAAATATCTAGAAAAGTAGTACTGAGCAGAGGATTGAATAAAGGAGAAAACTGTGAATTTTGAGGAGAACATTCTTGGAAGGATCTGCAAAGACCCTCTATTAGTGTTTTGTTAAAGGTGAAACAAAGTAGCACACACTTAGTGGTTTCCTTGTCCCATCCAGCTCCTAGAGGCTTTCAGCATTCCTTAACTGTGACTATATCGCTCCCAATTTCTGCTTTATTCGCACATCACCTTCTTACTGTGATCTCCTTCCTTTCTCTTATAAGGACCATTGTGATTACATTGCACCCACCTGGCTAATTCATGATACTCTCTCTCCCTGTCTCAAGATCTTTAAGCTAATCACATCCCTAAAGTCCTTTTTGCCACATAAGGTAATATTCACGGGTTCTGGAGATTACAACACAGACATGGGGGAGGAGGGCTACTGTTCAGCTTCCCACAGACCGTGATTCAGTGTTGTCATTTTCAATTGCTACAGTAGCAAATTACCACAAACTTAGTGCCTCAAAACAACATAAATTTACCAAACATAACATAAATATATATTTTACTTCTGTGGCATAAAAGTTCAATATAGGTCTCAGCTAGCAAACATCAAAGTGTCAGTAGGGCTGTGTTCCTTTCTGGAGGCTCTACAGGAGAACCCATTGCCTTGTCTTTCCCCGTTTATAGAAACCACATACATTTTTGGCTCATGGCCCACTTCTTCCATTTTTAATGGTAGCAATTTTATATCTCTCTGTGTGTATCTTCACCACTTGTCCCTCTGACTGCAGCCAGGAACATTTCTCTAATTTTAAGTATTTATGTGAATACATTGGGCTCACCCAGAAAATAATGAAGAATAATCTCTCGTCTCAAAGATTATAACCTTAATCACGTGTATATAGTCCCACTTTGCTATGGATGGTAACATCCCAAGTTTCAAGAATTAGCTTGTAGACATCTTTGGGGGAACATCATTCTGTCTACCACATTCAGGAATATTTTGACCTATTCAAGCATAGAAAGAAGGCAAGTGGCTGGGGTACAGCAAAGGCAGGGAGAATGGTGAGAGATGAGATTGACACGGTAGTCACAGGCCAGACTGCTGTCCATTGGAGAGTATTTCAAGAGAGAATAGGATGTCATAAATTAAAGAAATAGATCAACATTAATCTACAGAAGTTTCTGGGATGATAAAAATGAGATGATAGATTCTGTATCTTATCTGTTTTTGGATGTATCTGTACTGCACAGTACAGCAACCGCTAGCTATATGTGGTTGTTGAACACTAAAATGTGACTTGTGTGACTGAGTAACTTACTTTTTAATTTAATTAAATTTAAATTTAAATAGTCATGTGTGACTAGTGACTACTGTATTGAACAGGACAGACAATACATACATTTTGGGAGAAGTTTTGCGATGACAGGAGCAGAAAAATGGACAATAGCAACTGGAGGGATATGGGATTGAGGTGTTTTTTGTTTTGTTTAGATTGGTAAAATTAAAGCATATTTGTATTCATTATATATTATTGAGTAACACATTACCACAAATTTAGCAGCTTAAAACCATATACATTTATTGATCTCACTGTTTCCGTGGGTCAGGAGTCCAGGTAAGGCATTGCTAGGTCTCACGTAAAAGCCGCAGTTAAGGTGTTGTCCAGGGGCTGTGGTCTCATTTCAAGGTGAAGGATCTGCTTTCAAGCTCAGTGGGGTACCGGCACAGTTGAGTTCCTTGTAGCCTTTTGGACTGAGGGCCTCAGTTTCCTGCTGGCTATGATGGTTAGTTCTATATGTCAGCTTGGCAGGGCCATAGTGCCCAGCTATGTGGTCAGACATTCTGGGTGTTTTCGTGAGGGTGTTTTTGGATGAAATTAATATTCAAATCAATGGATTTTAAGTAAAGAGGATTGCCCTCTGTGTTAGTCCATTCTTGTGTCACTGTAAAGAATTTCATGAGAATGGGTGCTTTATAAAGAAAAGAGGTTTAATTGGCTCATGGTTCTGCATGCTGTACAAGCAGCATGGTGCCAGTGTCTGTTCCTGCTGAGGGCCTCGGGAAGCTTCCAATCATGGCAGATGATGGAGAACTGGCATGTCACATGGCAAGAGTGGGGGCAAGAGAGAGAGAGAAGGGGGAGGTCTCAGATCCCTTTAAAAAAGCAGTTCTCACATGAGCTAAGTGAGAGGAGGCCCCACCTAGAGATACAGATTTGGCAGTTTTCAGCTTATTTTTAATAATGGAAGCTGTGATTGTGAATAACCCTATCAACCTCTATAGAGTTAAATAAGAAGAGGGCCAAGGAATTATTCCAGGAAACAATACTGTTACCTCTGAGTAGACGATAGAGAAGCATACTGAAAAGATATGACTAGATACCTGTGATGAGATCTGGAAGAGTGTCAGGGAATCCAAGATTCTGTGTAGAAAGAATACAAATCTGTATTTCTTCATCAGCACCTAATACCAAAAATAAAGTAGCAGGCAAATAATAGGCAACCCCTGCCCTCTCCCTCTGACCAATCCGGTTAATATAGGGAAAGCCTTCTAGCTGGTTGAGTTCATATACAATATAATGTTTCATTTTTAATTGTAACACCTAATTAAGCCAGGATATATACCCTAAATGTAACTATATTGTCCATGAACCAAAAGACTCATCATCTCTATTTAAGACTATAGTAGCGTGAATATTTATAGCCCTTCAATGTAAAGTAACTTCTGAGATTTCTGTACTATGTAGACTTTTGTGGAGTTTTTTTTTTTTCCTCTCAAGAACTCTCTGATTCCCGCTATGACTTTTGCAATTATTAAGACCTAAATAAGAATTCTTAGATGACACACTTGAAATATTAAATGGTATAACCTAGCCTTAAAATGCTTATAATTTTTGTAGCACAATAATTACAATTTTGCATACTTTTCACCTCTAGATTATTGCATTTTGATTTTAAGAACCTGTAAGATCCAAAATACATGGAGCCTTGCTTGATTATATGATCAGCTTGAGATGTATAAGCATTTTTTATTAGTTCTAAGAAATTTGGGCAATAATATGTTGTAGTTGGGAAGATGAGATTAGTAGTTTTACAAATATAGTTTTCTTATCTTTTTTGAAGGAGTCCTTATCAGTATCCTTTTCTCAGTTCCAGTTACTTTTTAAGATCAGTGTGAGCAGTTGTCAACTGAGATATGTTACTGTCCCTTTTAGGAGGTGCATTTGTGATGTTCTTTATTTAAATCTAAAACAAACATTTCAGGCCGGACTCAGTGGCTCACATCTCTAATCTCAGCACTTTGGGAGGCCAAGGCAGGCATATCACTTTAGGTCAGGAGTTTGAGACCAGTCTGGCCAAAGGGTGAAACTCCATCTCTACTAAAAATACAAAAATTAGTCAGGAATGGTGGCAGGTCCCTGTAATCCCAGCTACTCAGGATGCTGAGGCAGGAGAATCACTTGAACCCAGGAGGCAGAGCTTGCAATAAGCCAGGGTCATGCCATTGCACTCCAACCTGGGTGACAGAGCGAGAATCTGTCTCAAAAAAATAAAATAAAATAAAATAAAAAGTAAACATTTCAGAAAGTCACTAAACCGGAGAGTTCAGGATATAAAGCCTTAGGACACATGTAGTTGATTCAAAACTACAGCAAAAAGTTGATCAACTTGTAGTTGATGATGAACATAACTAGGTCAAGGTAATACAGTTCAGTCACCTTTTTTAAAACATATCTTGATCAATTTCCTATATTACTAGAATTTTACAACTATACATCAACTATATATACGCAACTGTGTATATATCTACAATAGACAATATTCTGCATTATGAACTGTAATGGATAGACTACTGTTTTTAGTATACATATATCTAGATACAGCTAAACTTTTCTCTGATGTGAATAAATTTAAAAGCACTCACTGCAACAAAATGAGATTCTATCTGGCCCTTATTCGCCTAGTAATAACATCAAGATACCTTTATTTTTCATTTTCCTTTAGTTCCACATCTTGGTTCCCAGGATAGTAATGAACTTTAATTCTGGAAGTTTATTTAGTCTACTTTGATAATATATTGAAACTGAAACCCTTTAGTGGATATATTTTAAACAGGGTATCAAGTCACACCTTGATAATCTCCTCCCCTCAGAAACACTTAGAATGGCCACAAATAACTCTCTAGGAATTAATGTTATTCATAGTATTTATTTTGTATGCTTTGCTGATACTTTTATTTGTGTGGCCATTTAAAAGAACCTGAAAACTGAGTATATAACTATACATTCTTTAAAAAACATCTGTTTAATTATTTTCAAATCTATGTATTATGATAGTATTAAGTGCTATTAAGCAATCTTTAGCTGTGTCCTTTTTGTTTAAATTATAGTAATCAATAAATAACCCTGTCATGTCTTTATTTCTTAATTTGGACCGAATCACTGCCCAAATCCCTTACCTATCCTATTATAGTTTCTTAATGAGGATTATTACAATAAATAAATAATCAAAATTTTATCAAGCACTTAGTGTGGGCCAGAGCTTTGAAAGATAATTTGGAGGCTATGGAAGAAAAAAAAAAGAGGGTCCCAGATCTCAAAAAGCATGAAATCTAAAGGGAAAGACTACATTTCTGAAACAACCAAAGAAAAATATAAGCAGGATATAACTGAGTAATACATTGTATGAGACTGAAATATTAAGACTAGAGAGGCCAATATAGGCTGATATGGTTTGGCTGTGTCTCCATCCATATCTCATCTTGAATGGTAACTCCAACAATTCCCACGTGTCATGGGAGGAACCCGGTGGGAGGTGATTGAATTGCAGGGGCAGGTCTTTCCTGTGCTGTTTTCATGATAGTGAATGAGTCTCATGAGATCTGATGGTTTTAAAAAACAGGAGTGGCTGGGCACAGTGGCCCACACCTGTAATCTCAGCACTTTGGGAGGCCGAGGTGGGAGGATCATGAGGTCAGGAGTTCGAGACCAGCCTGACCAATATGGTGAAACCCTGTATCTATTAAAAATACAAAAATTAGGGCGTGGTGGCCCACCCCAGTAATCCCCGCTACTCAGGAGGCTGAGGCAGGAGAATCACTTGAACCCGGAAGGCAGAGGTTGCAGTGAGCCGAGATCGTGCCACTGCACTCTAGCCTGGGTGACAGAGTGAGACTCTGTCTAAAAAAAAACAAAAAACAGGGGTTTCCCTGCATAAGCTCTGTTTTTGCCTGCTGTCATCCATGTAAGATGTGACTTGCTCCTCCTTGCCTTCTGCCATGATTGAGAGGTCTCCCCAGCCATGTGAAACTATAAGTGCATTAAACCCTTTTTCTTCCCAGTCTCAGGTATGTCTTTATCAGCAGTGTGAAGACCAACTAATACACAGGCTAACTTAGTTAAAAAGAACTTGGCCTGGGCTTTGAGGTGATGGTAAGGGAGTATGGTATTTAATCTTGGACTTGAAGGGTTGACAAAAAGATATCCAGAATAGACAAACCCCTGGCTAAAGAAAATGTATATGTTTTCTGAAATTGATAATTTTTAATGTGGATTAAATTTAAAAAGCTAAAACTATTTATTCTATCACTTAGAATGATAACTATTAAGAGTCAACTAGTGAAATCTACTATGATTATCTTTATATATATATACATATACATATATATATTTTATATATTTTATTTATATATATATTTTTGAGACGGAGTCTTGCTCTGTCACCAGGCTGGTGTGCAATGGCACGATGTTGGCTCACTGCAACCTCTGCCTCTTGGGTTTAAGCAGTTCTCCTGCCTCAACCTCCTGAGTAGCTGGGACTACAGGCGCACGCCACCACGCTCAGCTAATTTTTTTTGTATTTTAGTAGAGACAGGGTTTCACCATGTTGCCCAGGCTGGTCTCGAACTCTTGAGCTCAGGCAATCTGCTCACCTTGGCCTCCCAAAGTGCTAGGATTACAAGCTTGAGCCATCGCGCCTGGCCGATTATCAATATTTTAAAAGTTAATTGCTCTTAACTTCTTTACATAGAGAAATGCAGACATAGCTTAAACTCTTAGATTATAGGTAGACTGAGGTTCTTAACACAGATCTGTGTACTCTGAATTATTAATAAAATTGAGAACTAACTAAAAAAAACTCTTAATTTTATCTGTTTCTAACAGAAGAGACATGCTCTCAAAATGTCTTTAATATGTGGTTTCTGACTCTGCTGTACCATTCGAAGTCATGGTTTTATACTGTAGATTATTTTGAAGTGACAGAACTGATAAATAAAGAACAGCTGTGACAGTAACCTTATATGTCAAACTAGAAACTAGAGTGAAAAATTTAAAAATTGACACATAGTACAATATAGCTTTTGTGCTAATTTGCTGGCATTAAAATGATACTTTAATTGCTGCTTTTCTTTTGTTGTGAGACAGAACAAAGATGGACTGGATGTAGAGGTAGAACACAGAAATACTTTATACTTCTCAACTCATTAAGCCTGATATGAGGCCCTTTTTGAAGTCCAGTGCATCTAGACATGTGGCCTCTTGCATCTGTAATAATGTGCACAGGCTAGAACAGCAGCAGTGAAGGTCAAAGAGTGCCTCCTGCCCCTGGCTACGAACCGTGTGTATACGGGCCAAATACTTTTGAGAATTTAAAAAAAATTAATCTGAGTATTTCAAGTAAAATCCTTTTCTTTGATTAAATTTCTAGATACTTTTAGTTTACTTTTGTGTAGAATAACAGATGTCCTTATCTATTGAAGGACTAGAAACTGGTGACAATAATTAGAAAATAGATATAAAAAAAGTTGTATACTTTTAAGAAGAAATGACATTTCATGTTTATTTTACACTGATTAGCTGCAAAAAGATCTAAGAGGGTTTTGGAATTTTTCATCAGTGTGTTTGAGTGATATTTTGAAAGAAGTTGTTATTAGTGATTTAAAATTAGTCCTTTCTTTGTCATCTGAGATAGAAGTGTAGAGGGCTAGACTTGTTTATCTCTTCATTTGTATTCAGGATCAAAGTGTGGGATGAATTCTTTATCCTTTTGGCATTTTGAAACTTTTCAAATGTTAAAAAAAACTTTTTATTTCTAAAAATGTCCACTTCTCTCAAAGCTACCTGACAATTGTTATAATAAAAGAATACAAAACCACTTTGTGGGTTTATGTTTTGCTATTGTAACCTATTGTCTAAAATAAAGTAAGCTTATTTTTTTCTCTTGCTTTGTATCAACTCAAAACAATAATATTCTATAGGTGACATTTTTTTCCTTTTCTTTGTTTTTGTTTTTGTTTTTGAGACTGAGTCTCACTGTATCGCCCAGGCTAGAGTGCAGTGGCGTGATCTAGGCTCACTGCAACCTGTGTCTTGCAGTTCAAGCGATCCTTGTGCCTCAGCCTCCTGAGTAGCTGGGCTTATAAGCACGCACCACCATGTCTGGCTCACTTTTGTATTTTTAGTAAAGACTAAACACTGTCTTTACAACACTGTGTTGGCCAGGCGAGTTTCGAACTCCTGACCTCAGATGATCTCCACCTGCCTTGGCCTCCCAAAGTGTTGGGATTACAGGAGTGAGCCACTGCGCTCTGCCAGGTGACATTTTTCTTTAACTTTGTGTGTGTATTTACACTCAGAGAGGTTTCAAAAGGTAACTGTTCAAATTTACTTTCAATTTATTTATTCTTTATATAGGTAAAACTTTCTTATTTAAGCTTATATGCCCGTTAAGTGGGCTCATATTTCATTGCATGAGAAAACTGCAACTGCTTTTTCAAACGGTACGAATGCAGTTTCACAGTGGATGTCTATGTTAGTGAAGTCTGCTTTTATTTGTAAATTGTGTAATAAAGATTTTTCTCAGAATTCTCAGCCATGTTAAATATTTCTTAATCTGTATGTAATATATTTATAGAAATATTCTTTTAAAAGCAATACCTTTTGGAAATATTCTTATCAGATAAATGGCATAATAGAAATTCGCGATCTAGGAGGCAAAAAACAAAAACCCAAAACAAAAACAAAAACAATTCTCATTTTACTCTTCTACGGACTCAGTGCTGCTAGCATCTTTCTTTGGAATTATGTGTAGGTTCTGAACCTAATTCTTCCCTTACTTTTTGTCTAGTTGGGATACTCTTACCAAGAAACAGCACTACAGCATAGCATAGCAGAATCTTGACTTTACCCCTTCAATAACTTGGATAACTACTCTGAACCTGAGTTCACTGATATATAATATGGATATGATAATAGTTCTCTTATGGTGAAGATTTATCCTAGTTTATATTTTTGCTACACTTGAGTTATACTTCAACCAAAAGATGTGGTAACTGAATAATAATCATTATAATTTTTTATCTGCTATAATAATTTTAAGGATAAATATAATCATTATTACTAATCATGAAGTTTCAGCATCCTTATCAGCCAAATGGGGAATACCTGTGTTCCCTTCAGAATTCCATAAGTGTAACTAAAACTATTTGAGTATTTTATTTTAAACTGTACCCTGGTAGAGGAATTAAGGTATTTTTAAGATTCTTACCTTTATGCAAAAGCACTAACGCTTGACACTTAACTTTTTTATTGGCAATTTATGGTAATAAATTATTGTCTTTAGATAAAAGAGTAATTACTGTGTAGCTACTAGTTTCTTAAAACTCTACCTTTCTCTTAGCTATAGCAAAATTTTGAGCTTTCTTCAATAAAAGGTCAGTTATTCCATTTTAGCATTTGCATGAACAGAAATTAGAGTTAAAATTATCATATATAATTCCTTTTCTTATTCTGAGCAGAGAGACTTAAAATTAGGCTTTAGCAAACAGATGGTAGTATGCTTATACAGTATTTATGTTGCTTTCTTTTCTGCTAGGAGATGGAAGAGTGACTTACCACTTACGAAAATTATTCTTGGGCTATATGTTGATTTATATGATAAAGTAAGAAACTTTAGGTAGTATAGCCCAGTTTTTTTGCTCACTGTTTGTATATCTGGTAAATGCGTTGTATTTAAATCCTTCTTACACTTTTTTCTTCTCAGAAGAAATTGTGTTCACTTAAAACCAGGCTTCTCAATCTTGATATTTTCCCCGAATTAACCATGTTTTTCTTTCATTTTAGTTCAGACTTGGTTCCTCCAACCTAGAGAAAGTTGAAAACCCAGCTGAAGTCATTAGAGAACTTATTTGTTATTGCTTGGACACCATTGCAGAAAATCAAGCCAAAAATGAGCACCTGCAGAAAGAAAATGAAAGGCTTCTGAGAGATTGGAATGATGTTCAAGGACGGTATGTACACAGTTTGCTTGTGGTATAAAAATATAGAACCCTCTTTATATTGTTATAGCTTTAAGTTAATGATTTGTAAATTTCCAATATATGTGGATTAGCACGTATATATTTTACCTTAACTGAATATGATCAAACCAAATTATTCATCACTGTTGTATATTATAGGAGTACATTAACACATTATGTCATTAGTATGTGGTGGCACCAGCAAACTAATAAACAATAAGGAGTAATTGGGCATTGAAGATTAAAACCCATTAATACTAATAAAAGATTTAGGTAGTAAATATTTATAAAGATTAATTCAGCTCAAATTATAGGATTAATAATGAATTAAAAAGAGACATGAAATAAATTAAAAAGAGACATGAAAAAATAAAAAAATTAAAAAGAGACATGAAATAAAATAAGCATAATTGATTTCTTATTTGGGATCAGTGAGTGGCATCTATTTCAAATTACAGTGTTCCGGCTCCTAATAGAGACTTATTTCTCTGGATTTATTGAAAATTCATACGATACCATTTTTAAAGGATGAGCTAATTGTGGCTACTAGATAAGACATTTGGAAGCCTTTTATTTTTCTGGCTTTGCCTCTTACTTTTTAAATGAGGAAGAAAAAAATAATTTTTTTTAAAAATTATGAACTTTCTCAACTAAATCCTAATCTAGGCTGGCCCAATGTGTAACCTTTATTAGTCTATTAGTATAAGATATATGAAGGAAATAAAATGCATGTTGTGAACACTTACCTCCTCACTTACATATATATGTGTGTGTATAATATATATATGTGTGTATACATATGTGCACACACATATATAGTGAGAAAGAAAATGATGTCTGAAATAATTATGTGGAATATATATATAATAATGATAATAGTTATTGGTGCATCCAGTAAATTTTTAAAATCTTTTGCTTAAATAACTCTAAAGCATGGGAACAGTTATCCAACATATTTAGGGTCTTTTTAGTGCAACCATTGTGCTTGCTCTTTATGGACGTTAGTGACTATATGTGGAAGTATATGAAAAATGGTGAAGGTTTTACCACTATCAATATATATATGTGAAAATGAGGCTGACTAAAAGAGATTATTTTTCTGTACATTCAATTGTATTTATTAACTAATGCAAAACATGTAAAATTAAGTTCCTAACACCTAGTGTTATTTGGCTTTCATGTATTATATTAAGAAAGTGGTTATTTTGTTCTATCTTAGATCTACATTTTTATCTCCAATTATTTTTATATATTATATATAAATAATATAAAAATGAGACCAAATCCAAACTGTGTATTAGGAAACCATGCAGAAAAAGTTAATTTTTCTCTTTAACTACTGTTTATTCATGAATAAAGATGAATTCGATGTCATAGTATGAATCAGTATCAGATATCTGTACTACAAAGCATTTCTTGGACCTGTATCTGTAGCTTGGGTGTATTTTCTATGTAATATGTGAAATAAACCAAATTAAAGGAGATGTGCTATGGTCGTGATAAGCCATTATATTTAAAACTCAGAATACCCTCAGGATGATAGGAAATTTGATCCACAAATTGCCTACAAAAATGCAGACTGGGTACTTGGTACTTGAACAAATTGCTTTAAAATGTCTGCCAGAGGTTGAAAGAGGTATTATCTCATCAGTATTCAACACCACTCCCATAGAATTGAAAGCAGCAGGGAACGAAGATGAGGAATTAGAGACAAATGCACCCTGTGCTGTAACAGTGTGTGCAAGGGGCACATATTGTATGTGGCTCACAGATGCTTGATTTGCTATTTCTGGACTATCCAGCAAGTGCTTTTGTCTTGTTGTGGCAAGAGATTTCCTGTTTGATCAAAAGCACAGCCATGTACCCTGTCACCTGCCTTATTATGATCCAGCTATTTTTTTGATAATACTGTGTCAGATGTCTTCTTCAGGGTCTATAGATGTGTGCCATTGGGGTGGCCCTATGTCCTGAGAGGAAAGAGAGTCCACTCCAGAAAATTCTAGTCTCTTTATTGTATTCCAGATCTTAGATTAGTTGCTTTGAATTTTTCCCAAATTTGATTTTCTCTCCTTTCAGAGGACAGAGGCCACTTTAAGGAGCTGTAAATACATCTTGATCGTGGCCAAGCAGCAGTTTCTTAGTGTTCCCTCACTAGAGCCTTTGCATGCTGGAAAGGATTTACAGCTTTAGCTTCCATAAGGCAGTAGTTCTAATTAAGTGTCTTTAGGGAGATTAGACATAGGACATGAGCATATGGAGTTAGGTAACTGGGGACATAGAAAGTAGAGAATCACTAGAGTTGGGGCCATGATGTTAATCCTGGCAATAGTTAGTTTTGGGGGAAGCCTCTGATTATTCTTGGGTCAGTGTCCATTCATGATCCAAACATTTCTTCTATACTACATATGAAGGGATGGGAGAGTGGTGTTAAATAGTGGGGAAGGACACAATGTAAGGGATGGGAATTCCCACAGAAGCGATGGTAAATGGGTCTGAGATACATTTACTACACAATAGGATATTATATGAGCATAAAATAGTTGTGTACACATGTGTTTATTAACATGGAAAATGTTGATCATATATTAAGGTGAGACATGTGCATCACCACAAATATAAACAATATCCCATTGTTTGCAAAAAATGTATTTATATAGAGAATTCTAGAAGAAGAAAATTAAATGTTAGTAGTGTACATCTGGAATTGTAGACTACATTTTCCTTTAATTTTGGGGAGTATTTTTTGTATATGTTTTAGTATTTAAATATGTATCACCGTTATAATCAGAAACAACTATAAAGCTATTTTCATTTGGGATGATGGTGGAGAATAAACAAGGCTTGAGTGAGGAATGAGAAATTACAGCATAAGTAAAAAGTGTGAGCTTTGATGCATAGAATTTTAACATATATATTTGCTGTTATTTTTAATTACCACTTAATAATTGTGTTCTTGGCTCCATTTTGAACAAGTGGCATCACTGGATTAATTTTGTATAGTTGAGATAAAGGAGGAAACATTTAAGATGTGTATGTGAATCCTTAGGTTACTGGCTATATTTATTTCATGGGTTTTCTACTTAATTACAAATAAAAACTCTCAAGTTCCATGTTACTGAATAGGTGTTTTGTTTGCACTCAGACTTCTACTTAGAAATTATCTGCCTTTATTCTGAGTTATAGTTATTAAACCCATAATTGGAGGCAGTTTTCAGGGAATTGGGTTGACACTCACTGAATCATCAAAATAAAAGACCTTGAAAGCTCTTCTACTTCATCTCTCTGCCTTCAAGATAGAATCACATTATATCCAGATGAATTCAGTCTGATTTTTAAAGACCTCAAGAGATGTCTTCATTTCCCCTTGGTAGCCCATTACAGTGTTTAAGAACTGTCACAGCCAGAAAATTCTTTCTTCCATCTATGGGTAATGTGAATCCTTCACGGTACAGTTGAAGGCCATTTCCTCTTGTTCTGTTGTCAGAAAGGATAAGGAACAGCTGTTCACCATCTTCTTCTATACTTAAAGCCTTATTAAATCTCTTTACCACTGCTTGCTTTTCCAGTTCTTTTTAGCTTTCTTTGTCTTCCCAACTCTATTCAGACTTTCTTTCGCTGTACAACCCTGACCTGGGCCAGATATAATTTTGGCCAGAACTGATTATTAATTTAAGGATTACTGCACTGTGTCTAAGTACCATATGATCACGTTTATGTATCTATTATTTTATTTTGAGCTATCATTTAATCTATTGCTTCATTTTTGGTGTTATTTCTGCATGAAATTGTTGTGTTTTTCCTCCTAGTTTGTTATTGTTTTGACATGTTATTCTTAGATTGTTTTCCCACCAGAGGTATTTTATTTTGAATATTCAGTATTTTTTTGTATTTTTTTATCCTTTTAATTTTTTTTTTTTAAATTACAGTTTTTTTGTCCAAGGTTTTAGATACCTCAGTGCTAGGTTACTAATTAAATTTAGCATTATTGTTCTATTTTCCTAGTTATTGTAGAAAGAATGAAGTATCATTAGACCTTTCTTGTTTGATATTATTTGTGATTTCGTCCCAATCTGAGATTTGCCTGGATTTGATCCTTGGACTAGTGTGGTCTGATCTAGTTGTACATGGGCTTTTTGTTAGTGTCAGCAGGCTTAGTAGTGAATCCCGTGTCTCTTCTCCATTAAATGTTCTCACCTAATAATTCCTGTCCAATTTCTTGAGGCGTAAGCTTGATAGGAAGCACGTAATGGAATGCATAGTAACATCATAATGCTCTAGGAGAGGATTTGCATTAAAAATTAGGTGGCAGTGATACTGCATACCTCTTAGTTACTGATTATTAGATAAAAGGATAGCATTCTCTGAGTCTTGAAAAATTGAAAGTTAAGAGTAAATTCATGTCATGCAACTGTTCACACTAATACTTTTTCTCCAGTCAGCTCCCACTCCCCCACTTTTCTAGGAAGTGTTGTCCAGTTTGGTGATCAGAAGTTTGGTTGCAAAAAAATCCTGAAGCTTTGCTGAAACCAAGCAAGGTTAACTCACATGATACTATTCATTCTATTTACTTTGTTTCCCGGTCACAGAAATGTTTCCTTTGACAACATAGTTCTGATACTGGTTACTTAAGATTAACAATATTCTTTAGGAATATTATATGATATTTCATTTTGATATTTATTTTCGCTTTGAATGTGTCATACCAAGTGTTAATTTTAATGAAGGTTTGAGAATTAGCTTGTTAGTTGTTAAGTACACATCATCTTTCAGTCAAGAATTATTGAAGTGACTTATATGGAAATTAAATATGGACTTAAACCAGATAAATTACTAATTGGTTACCATTCCTAAAATTTAATACAAGAAATTGTAATATATTTGTTTATATGTTTTCACATATTGGTTTTTACTTTGCATATGTTTGAAGTATGTTATTATATACTCAGGTATTTCAGTAATATGTATGTTTTAAGGTTTTTTATTGTGTCTTTTTTGAAAATATTATAGGAAGATGAGAATATCATGCTTACATAACACTGAATCTGAAATATAAATGTAGTGACATGTCTTTGCTTAAAATAAACTATCAGTATTGCTAGCCCCTTTTCAATATTCAATTTTTTTCTAACATCTTTTTGTATACTTCTTTCTCAGAGAACTTTGCTTAATGAAGGGAATACTGTTAGACTGATAGTATTTGCCACAGCTTTTTTAAAAGCTGAAGATGAAAAACATTACTTTTACAATGGTGAATAGCTATTAAATGAGTGAAAAAATGCGATATTCAGAATCACTGTTTTTCTGTTTCCTTATAAGATGTCAATATTAGCCATTCTCCTTGGCTCTTCTCCTTTGCTGGAGGGCTATAGTCAGCCATGGTGCCCAGCAGGAATGGCATAATCCTGAAACCCCACTTTTATAAGTACTGGCAGTGGCCCATAGCGACATGGTTCACCCAGCCTGCAAGGAAGAGCCACAGACATAAGACCAGGCAAGTCAAAGCCCACTGCAGTGCCCGGTGCCTTGTATCTGGACCCACTGGCCACTAGTAAAATGCCCCACATGAGGTTTCGCACCAAGTACAAGCTGGCAAGGGCTTCAGCTTGGAAGAATTAAGAGTGGCCAGCATCCGCAAGAAGATGGCCTGGACCATTGATTTCTCTATTGATCCAAGGAGGTGAGAGAAGTCCACTGAGACCCTACAGGCCAATGTATAACAGCTGTAGGAGTACGCTGGAAGCTTCGGGAACCTCGGCCTCCGAGAAGGGAGACAGCTACACTGAATAACTCAAGTTGGCCATCACACTGACAGGACTGGTAATGTTCAGATGAAATACCTATACGAAGGAGAAAGCCAGAGTCATCAGCAAGGAGGAAGAGAACTTCAAGACTGCCATATCAGGCCAGGCGCGGCGGCTCACGCCTGTAATCCCAGAACTTTGGGAGGCTGAGGCGGGTGGATCACAAGCTCAGGAGTTCAAGACCAGTCTGACCAACATGGTGAAACACTGTCTCTACTAAAAATACAAAAATTAGCGGGGCATGGTGGCAGGTGCCTGTAATCTCAGCTACTCGGGAGGCTGAGGCAGGCGAATCACTTGAAACCAGAAGGCAGAGGTTGCAGTGAGCTGAGATTGTGTCACTGCACTCTAGCCTGGGCAACAAGAGCAAAAGTCTGTCTCAAAAAAAACAAACAAACAAACAAACAAAAAACTGCCATATCAATGCCTGGCTCTTTGGCCTCTGGGCAAAAAGGACCAAGGAAGCTGCAGAACAGGATGTTGAAAAGAAAAACTAAAGCACTGTTGAGGCCTTGTAATAAATCAGCAGAAAAGCTGGGAAAACGAATAAACCACTGGGAAAACAAACCAAAAAGATGTCCATATTAATTTACTCACTTTATTCGTTTGTCTAATAAGAACCTACCAAACATCTGTTGAATGCTAAACACTGTGCTGGGCACTGAGGATACAGTGGCCAATAAAACATACATGCTGTCTGCTTTCCTGGAGTTCACATCTTTGGCAAAGACTATGCTATAAGATTTTGCTGAAATTGGTCCCAGAGAATATACTGCCATATTTTCCTTTTTATCCTATGAGAGGTTCTAATTCTTTGCATCTCTAGATAGGTAGATTGTTGAAAGTTTAAGGGCATGTATATAAAAGGTATCTAATTTGGACATTTGTGTTTCTAATTTCACTGAAACATATATGTGTGTGTCTATATATGTACACACACATATATATTACTACTGGTATATATGTGTGTGTGTGTTTATGTACAGTATAAAAATACTAGGATACCTGTATATCAAACAACAACAATGTAAATAAGCAGTATGAAACATTGAAAAGAATACATAAAATAATTTGTATTTGAATCTATAAAGTAGGAATGTATTCATCATGTATGTGTATGCACATATTAAGTATATACAAACTCAGCTATTTTGCTTCCTTTATATATCTCTTGGGAGCTTAAAATAAATACAATCCCTTGTTAGCTCATTTGAGCAGTAGAGGACAAATTATAAACAATAGAGAATTTTGTATGTTTTGTCTTACATATCTAAATTTGAAGATATGTAGTGTTTTACATTTGCTGTTTTATTAATCTCTCCTTGGATATATCAAGTAGAATACTTTCATTGTGTATGTGTATTGCATTTCTATATGTATTTGTATGTGTGTGTGTGGTGCTCGCTTATAAGAATATAACTGGATAAGTCATGTTCTTGTTGTGGAGCAGTTTGTTGTCTAGTAGAGAAATCAGACAAATTAGCTATGTTGCCTTATCACAAAACAAGATTGTAGTTGCTTTTACAGTAATATTAACATAGTACTGAGGAAACAGGCTACATTTACTCTTGTTTGAAATTTATCCCATAAAAACATTCTTTTGTAAATAAACCATAGATATCAATAAATTATCTTTAGGCATTTTGATTTTCTAAAGGCTTATTTGTATCAGTTTTCAATTTTGATCCTTATTTCAGTACATAAATTACATTAATAACCAATAATTTCTAATTGTGTATTTAACCATCTTGATAAAACTTCCAAGACAGTGAAAGCATATGTGAAAATAATCTTTAATTGTATTTTCCTTGAAAAATTTTCTTGAAATCTTCTTGATTATTAGACTGAATTATGTTAATGCCAAGCAGAACTGCATGACTAATTTGTTTACTTATTTACTTTTTTAGATTTGAAAAATGTGTGAGTGCTAAGGAAGCTTTGGAGACTGATCTTTATAAGCGGTTTATTCTGGTGTTGAATGAGAAGAAAACAAAAATCAGAAGTTTGCATAATAAATTATTAAATGCAGCTCAAGAACAAGAAAAGGACATCAAACAAGAAGGGTATTTTCGCTATCTTGTTTTTGGATGACAGATGTATACAATTAAGTGGAATTTCTTCCCAAAGTTAATGAACCTTAGATGCCAACTTTTTGATCATATGAGATAATTTGGTAGTCTGGATGTGGATGTTCAGGCTGTTAGACAGGGGTGCCATGGGCTAGAGAGTTCTCAGGATGCTCTCTCCATGCCTGCTCAACTGTCTCACCTACACTTAAATTAAAAAACTGACGGCCGGGCGCGGTGGCTCACGCTTGTAATCCCAGCACTTTGGGAGGCCGAGGCGGGCGGATCACGAGGTCAGGAGATCGAGACCACAGTGAAACCCCGTCTCTACTAAAAATACAAAAAATTAGCCGGGCGTGGTGGCGGGCGCCTGTAGTCCCAGCTACTTGGAGAGGCGGAGGCAGGAGAATGGTGTGAACCCAGGAGGTGGAGCTTGCAGTGAGCCGAGATTGAGCCACTGCACTCCAGCCTGGGCGACAGAGCGAGACCCTGTCTCAAAAACAAAAAAACTGACATGAGGCTTATTAAAGTATTATTTAATTCTTAGACATTAGTAAGACATACTAATTTAAAAAAAAACTTTCATCTGCGGAACTACAAAAGTTGGATGCACATTTGTAATCTTGATGTCTAGGCAATGGTTAACTTTAGAATCAAGTGATTAATATTAAATTCCAGGGAGCACTTATTTTATCTGATTAGAGTGTGATTATCAGTTTTATTCTTCTTTCACGTTTTCTCTGAAAGTACATATGTACTTGATTTTTATGGAAGAATCGTAAGTGACAAATGGCTGATACGGCTTTTGATGATTGTAACTTTTTTACGCATTAGCAAATACAAGTTAGGGTCTATTACTTTGAATCTTAGTAAGAGTACAGAATTACCAGTGACATAGTATAAAAAAATTTGATATCAGCTAGTTCTAGCACAGATACTTGTCTTGCAGTCATACCTATTAGTTTATAGCTTTGGACAAGTCACTTTATCCTCATAATAAAGGTAAAGATACTCATCTTAGGGTTTTGCAGAGATCAAATGAAATGCAGAACTGTTCTGAGATTAGTAAAATGTTAAATACTCTGTAACTCACAGAGATAATTTGGTAGAAAAAGTATTTTGATAGAAGAATAGTACCTGATAAGAAACTGATTTAATATTATGAGTACTAAATTCATATTAAAATTAGGTAAAAGAGAAACTTGTTCTTAAAAGAGTTAATGTATAGGTTTTAAGATGCTTTCATCTAAATCATATATATTTTCAATATGTTTGTCTGATTAGAATCTTTTTCTAGGAATATTTTCTATAATTACTTACTGGTAAATTTGCTGCCTAGCAGGGGGTGAGCCAATGATTTATAATTCTACCTTTCTCTGTTTCTAGGGAAACTGCAATCTGTTCTGAAATGACTGCTGACCGAGATCCAGTCTATGATGAGAGTACTGATGAGGAAAGTGAAAACCAAACTGATCCCTCTGGGTTGGCTTCAGGTAAGAGATATATACATTTATCTCCTTTGTTGAATATCTCACTTGGGCTTCTTACTCTAATGACAAGGAACCATAATGGAAAAATGTTGTGAAAAACCTTATTTTATGAAAACTCTTTAGCATTTTTATTTTAAAAACTCAAATTTTTAATGTTAAAACTTAATATTATTTGTAAAATGCAGCAACTCATTAGCACAGCAGTGCGAGCAAGCATTCATACACATATACTCCAAGGTATACTATTCCTGGTTAAATATAACCAGGAAAAGCATAAGCAATGAGGAAGATACACCTTTATGCTAAATATCATCAGCTTAAACCTGGTTGCCTTTAACATTTGAGATCTTATTTAGCTAAAGCCATGGATAGGCCACTGGAGCAGAGTAATCAAGAATGCTCTAAATTATACTGAAGTTGAGGCCTTCTTTCACTCTTCAGAAAAAAGATTGCAACGAGTGAGATGTAATAGAGGAAAAGAGAAGGAGAAAAATGGCAATTTAGTTCAAAGTATCTATGACTTACTCAGTCCTTTGGATCAAGTTCCCAGCAAGTGTTTAAACCCATGAGTTATTTTTTTTTTAATGTTGTATAGATTTCCTAGTAGCAGTGGAAACAGGAGCCTCTGAACTCATTTTATACTTAGATGGTTTTGACCTAAAACTAATACTATTAAAATAAATACTTGACTTATTTATTTAGAAAATATTTTTGAGTTCCTATTATGTACCAGAAACTTTGCTATGCATTAGACAACAAAACACAAACATCCGTGCCATTGTGGAGTTTAAATTGTAGTCAGGGAAACATATAAGATGAATAAATACAAAATATGTTAGGTTGATAAATGCCAAAGAGAAAAATAAACCAGAGAAGGCCGATAGAAAGGTCAGGGTGAGAATAAGGATGAGGGTTATGATTTTACCCAGACTATCAGAAAAGGCCTCAGTGAGAAGGTGAAGGTGGCATGACTATCTTGGGGAAGAGCCTGCCAAACAGAAAAACAAAAACAAAAACAACAAAAAACACTAAGTACAAAGTTCTCAGTGCGTTTAAGCAATAGTATAGAGTGTAATCTTGATAAAGTAGAAAGATGAAGACTGGGAGAATTAGGAAATGAGATGAGAGAGATGATGGGACCTCATCACGTGTAGGGCGATATGGGCTACCATTAGAACTTCTCCTGTTACTTCGAATTAACTTGGAAACTACTGAAGGATTTCAAACAGTCAAGTGACATAATCTGACTCAAATTTCAACAGGATTAGTCTGTGTATTGTGTTAAGAATAGACTAAAGGATGACAAATGCAGAAGAAGATATAACAGATGGGAAGCTAGTACAACAGTTGGGTGAAAGATGACGCTAGCTTAGACCAGAGTGATCGAGAGGTGATGAGCAAGGAGCAGATTCTAGGTATGCTTAGAGGCAGCAGGATTTGCTGATGAAGGGGTTATGACTGAGCAAATAAGACTGAGAGGGAGCATCCAGGAGGTAAGAGGCAAAAATATAAATGTGGTATCCTGACTGATGGATTTAGCAATACAAACGTTATTAAGGATCTTAATAGAACATACTCACTGGATTGGTGAAGGAAGGGGATAGGAGAGAATAGGAGTTTCTAAGGGAATGGGAGGAGAGAACTGGAGATGAGACAGGCAATACTTTCAACAAATTTCACTGTAAAAAATGAGAAAGACATGGGGCAGCAGCTGGAGGAGGAAGTAGGATAAAGAAAAGTATTTTTGTTTGTTGTTTTTAAATAAAAGAAAGAATATGTTTGTATACTGATGAGAGTAACTAAAGAGAGCAGGTAAAACCATCAAGGCAGTAGACAGAGGAAAAACTACTGGAAATCTGTCTCTAAAAATAAAAGTGGATGGGATCCAAGGGACAAGTAGTAGATTAGTTTAGCCAGGAGCATAGTCACTCCCCATAATGACAGGAGAAAAGGTAGAATAAACAGACGGAGGCGCAGGAAAGTATCTAACTGCAGTCACAGAAACTTATTAACATTGATTAAATTGGTTGATTCATCTGATTCTAATCAGATTTGAATTGGATTACACAATACACACACAATCATACTTTGCACTTGGGAATGAAATTTCTTTTCAGTTGGCAGTTATGCTTGTTTTACCTTAGTGTCCCATTTAAAATGAAATTATTATTTAATAATTAAATATAGAAAAACTCACAAAGATAATTTGTACCCTTTCCAATTTAAACTTTCAGAATTTTTATTAAATACAGTGACCTTCGGTCTTGTTTCTTAGAGTATCTTACCAATATTTGAAGTAGGTGAAAATTATTGATGAGAAAATACATGGTTAAATATGGCTATATGAGGAAGAGGACTTTTATGTATTCAGTCTATTTTAAGTAAAACTTTAAGCTATAATTGTACTATTTTCAATTTGGCAAAATTCTCCCTTCTCTTCAGAAATGTTTAGTTTATTTCATGTTTTTTCCCTACGTTACGTGTCTTTATTTCTTTAGCCCACATCTAGTTCACTACACACATGATCTATAGGTCTCTGTTTCTATTTTTTTTGCATTTAACTTGCTTTTAGTAAGTTTTTGATGTCAATAATTAATAGCAGTTTTAATAGAACTTTACCTTTTTTCTTCTGCTTCAAAAAGAAATGTTTAGGAAACAGATGCTGACTGAAATAGAAAAATAAATCTCATCTCAAATGCTTGATACTGAATCAAGAACTAGATTTCATAGATCTGAGAAAGAAAATTGTAGATGTTAAACAACAAAATGGGCCACGCTATAATTTACCAGTTTCCACAATTAATTCTTCTACAGAGACAAAATATGTTTTTAGTCCATGAGAGATAATTCTGTTAAACACAGCTTTCTCTTTTTGGTACTCTATGTAGTATTACTATGTTTTTCAAGGCAGAGCAGTGAGAATTTCTTCCTGATCTTATTCTACCATCTTGATAATAAATTACTTACTCTTTGAATACAAATAAATTTGGGAATTTATTTTAGATACTGCAATTTCCTGTGAGCTTTTCCTACAATAAAAACAAGAAAAAGAGAATCCAATGGGGATTAATACATTTGTTCAGACTTTCAGAAAGCTCTCTTTAAGTGGCTGATATATAATTTGGTAGTTATTTTGTTATAGTAAATGGATTTTTATCATTAATTATTAAAATGCCCAAATTTCCTCTTGAGTTGTTCACATTATTACCCAATTTCTTGATGATAAAATAGAGTTTAAGTGAGATCAGGATCATTGAGTGATATGAAGATGAATATGTTAATCTGAATCTGAGTATGGTAAATTTGAATTGGATTACACAATAGACATACAATCATACTTTTGTGTATGGAAATGAAATTTCTTTTCATTTGGTGGTTATGCTTGTTTTACCTTACTGTCCCATTTAAATGAAATTATTCTTTAATAATCAAATGTAGAAACATTCACAAAGATGGTATGGTAATTCATTCACAAATATGAAATGGTAAATTCATATTTACCATATTCACTCTAGGGAAAAGTCTGATTACTTTTATGCATATATCCAGAAGTAGAGTAGGGGTATTACAATTTGAAGGGAATTGTTAAGTTACATTTTTATGAATACACAATCAATTTATGGCTTTTTTTCCTCTAAATTTTCATATTTTCCCACTGCCACTAGGATTATTGAGGAAATAACTAATGATAATGTAGATCAGTCTAATAAACCACATCATGCTCATATGTACTGTATGATATAGCATGAAAAACCTCAAAAAATACTCATTTTCTTGGCTAAAAGGAAATCCCCAAAGTATTCTGAAACTTGAATATCACAGTCAATATCACCCCACACTACATTTTATATTTTTCCATAGCAAGATTTACTTTTACTATGTCTTGGATTTTAGACTTTCCATATAGATAGTGATTGTATTACTGACTTTATTTCTTAAGCTATGGCTGCATACTAAGGCCCTGGATTTTATAGGTATTTCACTTTGTTTTATATTAAGATTATGATAAATAAAATAGTTGCTGTAGTCTCTATTTATAGCTCAAGCTTTGGACTAGGAAAGTAGGGATCACTTTCACCCCTATTTAGTTGGTATTAAGTACTTGTGGCTTTAAAGATTTCCTGCTTAGTCTGGACACCTCCTGCCTCCAAAGTGACTGTGTGTGTGTATGTCTGTGTGTGTGTTTGTGTGTGTTTGTGTGTGTGTGTGTGTGTGTGTGTGTGTGTGTGAATTTAATAGAAACCTGTTGGGTTATTATAGATACTGTGAAACAGTCTTCCTTATAAGAAACTCTCTTTTTCTTTCTAAATCAAGGTAAAACATGATGTCTCTATTTGAGGAGAAACGTTGTTAAACTATGTCCACTAAATAACAGAACCTCACTAAAATATGTAGCGATAGAAGCACCATTATGTATAGCAATAGAGCCAAATTCTGCAACAACACTACATGCAATTGGCCTTTTATTTGCCCCAACCATATCAGGTATTAGAACAGTTTCACATTGTGCAGTTTTAAAATATTTCTTCAGAACCATTTTCATGCTGTAATAACAGAATTGTATGTGAAAACAATTTTAAAATATATATGAATATTCTAAGAATTTTAGCCATTATGAAACATTTCTTAGTCTTAACATAATTCAAAAAGCATGCAAATATTTAGTGGAAAATTTGCATTTATATGATAGAGATAGGATTTTTCTTGTGAAACATTTTGAAAAGCTATGCTTAATTGGCTCCTAATTAGTTAGCTATCATAAGGCTAATGATTTTAATTCCTCATTAATTATTTTAATATATAATCAGTATTTCAAAATTATAGTTATCTCTATTAATAGAATTGACAATATTTATTACAATTATAGAATAATTAAGAGCCTTACTAAAATACAAATAAGAAATCTTTTCTAGAATGTTTCACTCTTTTTAGCTGCATATTAAAGGTGCACAACCACTAAAAACAAATATAATAAGCTTTCCTACCACTTTTCTACATAATTACTAGCCCAAGATTTAGCACATTAGTTTAATTAATCCTGCTTCTTAACCAACAGGAAGGTCCCTGTACAACTGCTATCAGTAATTTAGGCTTTCACTTAGTTGGTAGGCTTCCTGAAAGGAAGTGTGATTATAGAATAGCCTTTTTGAAAATAAATGAATGGCTATGTCCAACAGTTGATGAATACTGATATAGTAGCTTTTAAAAATAGAACAGAATCCAATATTTTTAAGTATCAAAGGGCTTGTTGCTTCAAACAGTGAATGTCTGCTCACAGAGGGGATAACAACATGTACTGCCAAAGAGATTACTCAGAAACTCAGCTTTAGAATAACAGATTATGCTCTTAGCCTTGCCCAGCTTGTTTATCATAGACACATTTATTTATAAGCTTTAAATTAAAAGCTTGATTTAGTTAAACCTACCACCAAACTGGAAAAGAAATTTAAGTGTATTTCCTAGCAATAGTGGGCTTTTATACATAACCATTGTTGCTAGGAATAACGTTATATGCTTTGGAAATCTAGACTGTATAGTTCTAGAGCCTGTTATTTAAGCTCATTGTTTTTCCAGTGAGGGAACAGAGGCCTAGAAAGATTAAGTACATTACTTTTGGTTACACAGGGGAAAATAATGAAAAAGTATTTGCCTTGTAATATAATAACCACATTAGTACGTCTACTCTTGAAATATAATAAAAACCCTTGCAAATTTTCTAACAATGCGGAAATTGCCACTGATACAAGAGAATAATGGGAACACTTTTTTCTTCTATATAGAAAAAAGATCCTATTTGTACATACATTCTCAAGAAAGATAGTCAACATCATCAGATTGAACAAGTAAGACTTCATGGTAGGTAGCTTGTGGAGAAAATAATAGAATGCACATATTTCTGTTGAAGTCATCCCTGTGTGTATTAATTTCTTCAGATTTTGACTTAGTATTTATTCACCTGAGAACTCTCAAATGTCCCAAAGGTTGTTAGCAAATCTATGATTGTTTCTCATTTCCTAGTATTAAACTATAGCTTTGATATGACCTCCTAGGCAAGTATTTCTACATCTTTATATGTTTGGGGGGAGACGAAAATTATTTTAATGTTATTTGTCTCTGACTATGGATGAGTGAGAAAACTGGCAAATCCTTTACCCCCAAATCAACTATGAATCTAAAATTGACCCAAAAATAAGTAAATAAGTACTTCCAAACATGGCCAAAGGCAAACAGCAATATGAGAACTGTTTATTCTTGAAAGACTGCTGAAGTTTGGGTAAGAACTGGGAGTCTGTGGATTTCTTGCTTGCCTAAGACTGCCTCTATCACTGCCTGCCCACATTCATGAGCTTGGTCAGTATGAAAATCATGCCAGCATCTGGCTGGCCATGAGGACTGGCAACTGCTGTACCTGAGCTAAAGAGGGCTCACTCAATTTGCAGCAGAGGGTGATACTCACAACCAGCAGCATTGTCAGTAGAAGTAATGATCTTGGTGGCAGTGGGTAGGTGTGTTGGGCCAATGGATCTACTAACCTGGTTGTGTTCATGGTTGGGGCAAACATATTCCTAGCTGAAAGTGTGCATGCACTTTTGCAGTGGAGACTGAAGAGAGGGCCCAAGCTATTTTTTACAGTTCTGGCCTAACCTAGAGATAATACTTATCTTCATAGGAGAATAGAAAAAGAGAGGCTGGACTTTGAACATACTCCTGTACCCGCCACTGCCCCGGCAACAAAAGAAAAGAAACCTATTAGCTTGAGGTGTTTGTGCATTATTTCTATCAATCACTGGCTGACCTCAAAACTGTCTAGACACAGAGTAACCGCTTTGGAGCTAGGCTTTAAAATTTAAAAATCAAGAATAAAATAAACTTTGCAGAAACATCAATTGTCACTCATCACAAGAGAAACAGATTTCATACATTTACCACAGGTAAGTTAATAAACAAACAAAAAGCAACAGTAGCAAACTTCAGAAGGAAAATAATCAAAACCCAGATTTGTTACAATATATTACTTAAAATGTTTAGTTTTCAACAAATTGGACATACAGAGAAACAGGCAAGTGTGGTCCATACTTGGGAGAAAAAGTAGTCAATAGAAAATGTTTCAGATGTTGAATTTGGTAGACAGACTTCAAAGCACAATTTATATCTATATCTATATCTATATCTGTATCTATATATATACACACATACACACATATGTATGTTTATGTGTATATGTATATATAAATGTATATATGTGTGTATATATACACACACACATTTATATACTAAACTAAAGGAAAACATGTTTAAAGCCTTAAAAGAGAGTACGATATAAATGTATCAACAAGTAAAGATTCTCAATAAGGAGATAGAAATTATTTGAAATGAACAATATGAAAATTCTGAATTTGAAGAGTGTAATAACTGAAATGAGAAAGTTACTATAGCAGCTGAACAACAGATTCAAATTGTCAGAATAAAAAAAATCAGTGAACTTGAATATAGATCAATAGAGTGAATAATTTCCTAGGAACGAAGAGCAAAAAAGACGGAAGAGAAATGAACAGATCTTCAGAGACCTTTGGGACATCACATGTGCCAACATATGTGTAATGTAAATTCTAGGACAGAAGAGAGAGAAAGGTAGAAAAAAAACTTGAAAATATGAAAGCCAAAGCTTTCTAAAATTTTATGAAAACCATTAATCTAAGCATCCAAGCAACTCAGTGAACTTTAAGTGGGATAAATACCAAAAGATAGGCTGGGCATGGTGTCTCACACCTGTAACCCTAGCACTTTGGGAGGCTGAGGCAGGCAGAACACCCGAGGTCAGGAGTTCGAGACTGACCTGGCCAACATGGTGAAACCCCATCTCTATAAAAATTCAAAAATTAGCTGGGCATGGTGGCACATGCCTGTAATCCCAGCTAGTTGGAAGGCTGAGGCAGGAGAATCTCTTGAACCAGAGAAGTGGAGGTAGAAATGAGTCGAGATCATGCCACTGCACTCCAGCCTGGGTGACAGAGTGAGACTCCATCTTAAAAAAAAAAAAAAAAAACACCAAAATAAAAAAAACCAAAAAGATACATTGAGACACACCTACATAGAAAACATTTGAAAGCCATAGAGGGAGACACATATAGGACAGCATCAATATAACAACAACAGACTTATTATCTGAAGCAATGAAGGCCAGAAGGCAGCAGTATAGCATTTACAAAATTCTGAAACAACAAAAAAAGAAATCATAACCAATAATTTTATATCCAGCAAAGTATCTCTCAAAATAAAGATGAAATAAAGACATTTATTAATTAACAGATTCATTGGTAACAGACTTGTTTTGTGACGCATACTAAGAAATCTTCAGGGTGAAAGGAAACAACATGAAATGGTAACATGAATCTACAGGAAGAAACAAAAATAAGAAAAATATAAAATAGTGGATTAATATAAAATATAAATACATATTTTCTTTTTTATTATTGTCTTTTATACCAGATTGAACAAAGGAATAATTATAACACTGTGACATTGGGTTTATAATATAGATAGATACGATATACATGATAATAATAGGACAAATTGGGTAATATAGCTATATAAGAGCAAAATTTCTATATTTACCACATATAAAGATAATATTAATATGAAATAGATTATTAAGTAAATGTATTGAATTAGTAATTTAAAATATTTCCACAAAGAAAACCCTGGGCCCAGATGACTTCACTGGTGTTTTCCATTGAAAATTTAATGAAATTATACCAATTCCTTATAAACTCTTTCAGAAAATAGAGGAGGAGCAAACACTTCACAACTCATTTTGTGAGGCTGATATTATCGTAATATCAAAGCCAGACAAGACATTGCAAGAAAATAAAACTATAGACAAATATCCATCATGAACATAGATGTAAACATTTGAAACAAAACACCAGCAAAAAGCAACCAGCTCCATACAGAGAGAATTATACACTACGACGAACTGAGATTCATTCATCTTATGTAAAGATACTTTTGCATCTGCAGATCAGTTAAAGTATTTCACAATATTAATAAAATAAAGCACAAAACCACATGATCATCTCAATAGATGCTGAAAAGGTACGTGACAAAATCCAACACACATTAATAACAAACACTCTCAACAAACCAGGAATATGAGGGAACTTCCTTACCCTAATAAAGGAATCTAGGCAAAAGACCATAGCTGTCACATAGTTAATGGTGAAATACTGAATGTTTACCCCTTAATATAGAAAAAAAAAACGAGGTCATCTGCTCCCATCACTTCTATTCAATGTTGTAGTAGAAATTCTAGGCAGGGCAATTAGGCAAGAAAATAAGATAAAAGGTATTCAGACTGGAAAAGAAGTAAAACTGTTCCTTTTTGCAGATGATACGATCTGGTGTATAGGAACACTATGGAATTAACTAAAAAACTCCTAGAGCTAATAAATTGACTCCAGTAAGGTTATAGTGTACAAGATCAATATACAGTAATCAATTGTATTTCTATATACTTGCAATGAATAAGCAAAAAATGAAATTAAGAAAATTGCTCCAGGCCATGGTGGTGTATTCCTGTAATCCCAGAAACTCATGATGCCAAGGAGTTTGAGGCCAGCCTGGGCAACATAGTCGAGACACGCATCTTTAAAAAATAAGGAATTGGCCAGGCACTGTGGCACACCCCTATAATCCCAGCACTTTGGGAGGTCAAGGTGGGCAGATCACGAGGTCAGGAGATTGAGACCATCCTGGCTAACACGGTGAAACCCCATCTCTACTAAACAAAAAATACAAAAAATTAGCCAGGCGTGGTGTCAGTCGCCTGTAGTCCCAGCTACTCAGGAAGCTGAGGCAGGAGAATGACGTGAACCCAGGAGGCAGAGCTTGCAGTGAGCTGAGATCGCACCACTGCAATCCAGCCTGGGCAACAGAGCAAGACACCTTCTCAAAAATAATAATAATAATAAAGAATAAAGAAATTAAGGAAAAGAATTGCCTTCACAATAGCATCAAAAAATACCTAGAAATAAGTCTAACAAAACAAATTCAAGACTTCTACACTGAGAACTATGCAACATTGTTGAGAGAAATTAAAGAAGACTTAAATAAATGGGAAAACGTCTTGTATTTATAGATTAGAAATTTAATATTGTTGGCCGGGTGTCATGGCCTACGCCTGTAATCCTAGCACTTTGGGAAGCTGATGCGGGCAGATCATTTGAGCTCAGCAGTTTGAGACCAACCTGGGCAACATGGCAAAACTCCATCTCTACAAAACACACGAAGAAAGTTAGCCAGGCATAGTGGAGCATACCTATAGTCCCAGCTACTTGGGAGGCTGAGACAGGAGGATTGCTTGAGCCTGGGAGGCACAGGTTACGGTGAGCCGAGATCACACCACTGCACTCCAACCTGGTGACAGAGCGAGACCCTGTCTCAAAAAAAAAAAAAAAAAATTTAATACTGTTAAGATAAATACTTTCAAATTGGTACATAAATTCAATGAAATGCCTATCAAAATCCCAGCTGTTTTTTTAGCAAAAATTGACAGAATGATCCTAAAATTTATATAGAATTTCAAGCGAGCAAGAGTAGACAAAACAATCTTGGAAAACAAGAAACAATTGGAGAACTCTTTCTGATTTCAAAAGTTACTACAAAGATATAATAACCAAGATGATGTAATAATATTATTATAAAGATAGTCATTATGTCAGACATAGTCTCACTGATAAAATGAGAATCTAGAATTGAGACTGTAGAAGTAAGCCTTCATGTTTATGGTCAATTGGTGCTCAGCACAGCTGCGAAGGCAATTTAATGGGGAAAGGATAGTCTTAGACAAACAGTGCTTGAACAATTGGGTATCGACTTGAAAAACAATTACATAGGTGTTTACCTCATATGAAACACAAAAGTTAACTCAAAGTGGATCATAGGCCTAGATATAATAGGCCTATGAAAGAAAACGGAAAATCTCTGTGAACTTAGTTTTAGGCAAAGAGTTCTCAGCTATAATACCAAAAGCACAATACATAAATGAAAAAATGGATAAATTGGATTTCATCAAAATAAAAAAATTCTGCACTTCAAAAAGGCATCATTAAGAACATGAAAACACATGCCATGAATTGGGAGAAAATATTTGCAAATCATATATCTGATAAGGGATTTGTTTCTAGCATATATAAAGAATATTTACAGCTCAATAATAAGAAAATAAACAACTGGGTCAAAAAATTGGCAAAAGACTTGAATAGGTATTTCATTGAAGAAGATATAAGAATAGTTAATAATCACATGAACAGATGCTTAACATCATTTAATCATTAGATAATACAAATTACAGTTAAAATCAGATACCATTACACACCCACATGAATGGATATAACCTAAAAGTTAGAAAATAATGTGTAGGAAAGGATGTGGCAAAACTTGAATCCTCATACATTTCTGGTGGGAATGTAAAATGTTACAACCACTTTAGAAAACTGTTTGGCAGTTCCTCAGAAAGTAAAATATACACTTACCCTATAATCTAGCTATTCTACTTCTAAGTATTTACTGAAGAGAAATAAGAACATACGTCCTCATAAAGACATGTACTTCAGTGTTCATCAGAGCATTAGTAATAATAACTCCAAACTGGAAAATTCTAAATGTTCATCTTCTGGTGAAACGTTAAATAAAATGTGGTCTATCCATACAATAAAGTATTATTTGGCAATATAAAGGAGTAAACTACTGATAGATACTTATTGTGGATCAGCCTCAGAAAAATTATGCTAAAGCAAAGGAAACCAGATGCAAAAGGTTGTTTATTGTATGATCCCATTTATATGTAATATCAAGAAAAAGGGAACATACATAGATACTAAAAACCGATTAAATGTTTGCTAAAGCTTGGAGTGGAAATGATAATTAATTCAAATGAGTCCAAGAGAATTTTTGGACATGATGGAACTGTCCTAAAACTGATTGAGGTGATCGTTGTACAAGTAGAAATTTGCTAAAATCATTGAATTGTACATTTATACTGGGTGAATTTTATGGTATATCAATTGTTCATTAATAAAAACTTTCTAAGAGTTTCTAAAAAAAATAAGCATTTGATCATCTTGAGATATTTGAAAACACACACACACACACACACACACCAAAAACCAATTGTGAGGTCGGGTACTTCACACCTGTAATTCCAGTACGTTGGGAGGACGAGGCGGGCAGATCACCTGAGGCCAGGAGTTCAAGACCAGCCTGGCCAACATGGTGAAACCCTGTCTCTACTAAAAACACACAAAAAATTAGCCAGGCATGGTGGTGTACGCCTGTAGTCCCAGCTACTTGGGAAGCTGAGTCAGGAGAATCGCTCAAACCTGGGAGGCAGAGGTTGCAGTGAGCCAAGATCACTCCACTGCACTCTAGCCAGGGCAACACAGAGCAAGACTCCGTCTCACAAAAAAAAAAAAAAAAAAAATTGCGATAACTTGGGCTGTTGAGAAAAGTTCTTGGACATCCTAGGTCAAGAAAGCCAAAGTTCAAAAGTGCAAGTTTCATTCAAGATTAAATTAATCCAGACGGTAATGAAATACAAGTGTACTTCTTGTTTTTCTATTCTTATTAGTATTATTTTCTATTCTTTTTGCTTTGATAAATCCCTAATATTTTCATAAATCACTGGAGCTATTAAAGAATGAAGAAGAGCTGAACCTCAGCACAAGGACACAGATGTCAGCAGAGTTCTGTAGCCTGTGTAACTCTTACCTGAAGTTTTTACTATACTCAACTTCAATGAATGCCTTCTCTCTCAGTGTATTTTTGTTGGTGTCTGCCTTCCCTCCTGCCCTTTCTCTCTAATTCTTACATTCAAATCCCAAGGGAAGTGGCTTAAGGGTGTCTTCAATGAGAACAGAACATCTTGTAGGTATAACACTTGTTCTGCCACCCACAAGACAGCTAGTCAGCCTGCTACTTGGTTGCGTTTTTGCTGTTTTGCTCCAAGTATCTGTGACCAGGATTGTATAAAGTATAGCAATTTGACATTAACTTGTGTCATCTATAAGCTGTTTCAGTGGGCAAAATATATATGAGAAAAAGTATGTGGTCGCTTATTTAACTTAAACATTTAGTTTCTTGAACTTCTCAGTCTTTACCTTTATATATATATATATATATATTATATTTTAAGTTCTAGGGTACATGTGCATAACATGCAGGTTTGTTACATATATGTACATGTGCCATGTTGGTGTGCTGCACCCATTAACTCATCATTTACATTAGGTATATCTACTAATGCTATCCCTCCCCCCTGCCCCCACCCCACAACTTCTCAGAGTCTTTAATATGCTAGTTAATGTTCATGGTGATAAAGATGGTATATACTCTGCAACATTTCTCAAACTCATAAAACTTTATGAACTTTTTTCAGTGGATATTAGTGTTCCCTGCAACCCATGTGAGAAATCCTGTGTTAGATGGTTTTGACTTTCATATGAATGAGGTGAGAAAAGGGAAGATATCTAAAGAAAACAAGTATTTCCTAGGACAGTGTTTGTATGTCTGTTTTAAGAGGACATATACTAAATATGAGGAGAGGATCATATATTTGAGGATACAGTTTTAAAATGTAGCATAAAATCATAAGAATAATATTAAACCTCAAACATGCAAAAACTTGGAGGAATTCTGAAAATGGTTAAAAACTGTTTTTTGTTTTTTTTTTTTTACCATTGTTGTAAATGATAAAAACATTCTCAGATCTCAGACTACTCTGAGAATTTACTTATCTTAGCACAAATGTCCGTTGGCATATCTAATGTTAATAAATGACAGAAACAATACACAAATGCTACTTAATTTGGTTTATTTTGCCTCAAGTTGAGTTCTTAACTTGTGGTTTTTAAGAAGTGTTTAGTGAAAGGATCTCTGAACTCTTTGGATTTATGTGTAAAATTTTCTGTTTATCTGTCTATATATCTATTTGTATATCTATATGAATATGTTAGTTTGCCAGGGCTGCTGCTATAACAAAATACATAAACTGAGTGACTTGAACAACAGAAATATATTTACTCACAATCTGAAGGCTAGGATCCTGAAATTAAGATGTTGGCAGAGTTAATTTCTTCTGAGGGCTTTGAGGGAATGACTTATTAACCAGGCCTCTCTTCTTGGCTTATAGGCGACCAGCCTCTCCCTGTTACATCAAATTTTCTTCCTTCTATACATATCTCTGTTCAAATTACCCTTTTTATAAGGGCACCAGTCATATTTGATTAGGGCCCACCCTAATGACCTCATTTTAACTTTATTACCTCTGTAAATATCCTACATCCAAATAAGGTTGCATTCTTAGGTCCTGGGAGCTCAGACTCCAAAATATCTTTTTTTGGGTGTGTTGGGGGGTGAGGGGGATTTCCACTCATAACAATGAAAATAGATCTATATCTTTCTGAAGCAAGGATCCAAATCAAGATGTTGGCAGGGTTGCTGTTTTCAAAAGGGACCATATTCCAAAAATGATTCAAAACCATTGATCTAAGAGACTGATACTTAAACTAGAAAGAATGGAGTAATACTTGTTAAAAGGGAACAGAAGTCTACAATAGATGAGACGATGAGATAAGAAGAGAAAGTAGGCCGGGCGCAGTGGCTCACGCTTGTAATCCCAGCACTTTGGGAGGCCGAGGCAGGTGGATCACGAGGTCAGGAGATCGAGACCATCCTGGCTAATACGGTGAAACCCCGTCTCTACTAAAAATACAAAAAATTAGCCGGGCGAGGTGGCGGGCGCCTGTAGTCCCAGCTACTTGGGAGGCTGAGGCAGGAGAATGGCGTGAACCCCGGGGGGCGGAGCCTGCAGTGAGCCGAGATCGCACCACTGCACTCCAGCCTGGGCAACAGCGAGACTCCGTCTCAAAAAAAAAAAAAAAAAAAAAAAAAGAAGAGAAAGTAACAGCATTCAGATAGCTAAATCACTATCTGTCTGTGCATTAGATTGGAGGTTTGTTTAGAGCTGCAGTGTTCAGTAAGGTTGCGATTAGCTACATGAGGCCATTGAAGATGGAAATGTGGCTAGTCCGAATTGAGATGTGCTGTAAATGTATACTACACACTGGATTTCGAAAACCTGGTATGACTAAGTATGAAAAAAGGAATGTAGTATGTCTCATTAATAAATGTTTATATTATACATTGAAATTGTATTTTGAGTATATTTAAACACATATTAATATCAACATATTCTGTTTCTTTTTCCTTTTTAAATGTGGCTAAATAGGAAATTTAAAATTTTATATGAAATGTATATGTTGAACATAGTCATCTTGAGGTTCTCAAGTCTTATCTCATGCTGATTTTGTGGTTCTAGAATAGATTTATATTACTTTGAAGAAGAAATCAAATTATACTACCAAGTCTTTATGGAGCACTTAATATGAGGGTCTTTAGGTAATGAGATCTAAGGACCCATGTATGACTAGGATTGTGGGTATAATTGAGTATTTTTACCTAAGAAAGGCAAAAGGTATTGTACTGTTTTTTGGATGAATTGTAGTAAAACTGACTTAAGAATGCCTGGATCATTTATTTGTTTGTCCCAGGAACGTGAAGCTAGACATGTTCATTGTCCCTGTTAAACAGCAAACCATGACTGAGTTCAGACAAAAGATGATGTGAATGCAGCAACAATTTCTAAATCAGTTAAATGTCTATAATGTAATATGTAGGATTCTTGTCTTTCTGGGATTGTGACAGGAATCTCTACCACAAACAGCACATCTGGTCCCCTGAGCCAATTCATCAGTATCGCCTGTAAGCCATATTTAAGATCAAAAGGATAGACAAGGTTACCAATGATGAGGTTCTGGAATGTTGCCAGCCCATCAGCACTAACATGATGCTTGCCACGGCCTAACTCTGAGGGCCTGGGGACGTGTGAAGGATGGATATCAGCAGGCTCACTAAGCAGATTCTGAATGCATGGTGTGGTGAAACAGAACAGTTACAAGTAGGGTGGCCGGAAGAAAAGCTCAATGTGAGACCCTTAGAGACAAATTCAAGCCTTGTGGTAAAACTCAGGAATGCTGAGAAATAGTAAACCTAGTTAACACCCAGGATTTTTTGAGGAAAGAGAGAAAGGATATAATTTGGGGAGTGACAAAATAAAAAAGATCTTAGGGTAATGATGGTCACATTGCTTTTCGAGCCATGTTATCTTTTCATTTAAATGAATAATTTGGACAAAATCAGAAGTTGTAAATTGTTGATCCTTTCTGCCAACTAAGCTACATATTTTCTTTCTTCTTCGGTGACATCAGTCTTTTAAATAATTGATACAAATGCATTTAAACAGGGCATTGGTTTCCTGATTTTCTGTAATCTGCAACCCTCCTTATTATCTTAGATCTGGCTCACATTGTTTATTCTTATCACTTGCATGACTTCTAGAAGTATTTGTGACCCTTGGAGGAAGATAATGATACTGATGATAATGAGTACTGCTGCTGTACTAGTAGTACTTCTAATTCTCCTACTAACAATTATTGTTACTACTATTCACTGCTACTACTACTTTTTGAATTACTGTTATTTTTTATTATGGCATCACTACCACAACTGCTACAGACCATTAATTTAGACACCTAAATTATTTAAGCACTATTTCATTTAACTTAACAATTCTATGAGGTATATATTATTATTATCACCCATTACAACTGAAAGAATTGATGCACATAAAGGTTAGAGAACTTCCTAAGGGTAAGCTGTCTAGTAATTTGTAGAGTTCGAGTTCTAACCCAAGCAGTCTGATTACAGAGCTCATCTGTGAGAGCCCTCCTATCCTAAAGTTCTTTATGTTTATTGAAATAGAACACTCTAATTTATTAAAATCCTGTAGTTGAGTGTGGCTTTGTATTTTAAATTCAATTATGTTCGATGCCTTCATTTTAATAAAATAATTTAGAGCTCCTTAAAAGAGGTGGAATATATTGTTTCTTTCTCATCTTAATGGAAGAACAGAAGGTGCTTTTTTGGTGGGTCTGTTACAATTTGATGGCAGAGCAAATAAAGCAGGAGAACAGTGATTTATGCTCAGTCCTAGATTAAAGGGCTTGTGTTAAAAGGTTATTAAGTATTTATTTAATAAATACTACATTTAGTTAATATTGATTAATAATATTAAATGTCTATTTAGACATTAAAATAATATATTTAGTTTTAAATGTAGACTTATATACTATTAATATTTTATTTAGTGGATACAAATTTAGAATTGTTATAGCTTATTGGTGAATTGACTTTTTTATAATTATGAAATATCTCTCATTGTCTCTAGTAATGCTTCTTTCCTTAACATCTTCTTTATCTGATAGTAGTATAACTACCCCAACTTTCTTTTCTTTGGTGTTTACATGGTTTATCTTTTAATTTTTTTTACCATTATTCTTTCAATCTTTTATATATCTAAGATCGGTCTTTGTGTCAACATCATATAGTTGTTTTTTAAATCTGATAATCTTTGTCTTTTGATTGGAGTATTCCATTTACAGTTCATGAAGTTAATTATATAATTTATATATTTTAGGTTAGATCTACTAAGATTCTATTTGTTCTTTATTTTAACTATTCCAACATTCTTCCTTTATTATTTCTTGTAGATTGTTATGATTTTGTTTTAGAGGTTACTTTACAGATGGCAACATATCCTTGATTTATTACAGTCTAATATAAATTTTCACTTTCCCACTTTTTTAAACAACACTTCAGTGCATTATTGCGTTGTTAGCTTGTATTTAAATTTGCCTTATATTTTTAGACCTCATAAAACATTGTTATTGTAGTTTGGATAGTCAGCATTATGTATATCTGTCCACATCTTTACCTTTTACCTTGTGCATTATCCCTTTTTGTTCATATGTGTTTTTATGCGGAATTCTTTTTCATCAGCCTGGAGAACCTTCATTTTCTTCTTAATTTCTTTATTGACCAAATTCAGGAACATGTTGTTTAATTTTCATGCATTTGTACAGTTCACAGAGTTTTTCCTGTTATTAATTTCTAATTTTATTTCATCGTGGTCAGAAAATATATTTGATACAATTTTAGATGTTTGTTTGGTTTTTTGTTTTTGTTTTTGCTTTTTTGTATTTTTTGTTTTGTTTTGAGACAGGGTTTCACTTTACCACTCAGGCTTGAGTGGAGTGGTGCGATCACGGCTCACTGCAGCCTCGACTTCCCTGGCTCAAGTGATCTTCCCGTATCAGCCTTCCAAGTAGCTGGGACTATAGGTGTGTGCCACCACACCTGGCTAATTTTTGTATTTTTTTGTAGATATGAGATTTTGCCATGTTGCTTCGGCTCGTCTTGAATTCCTGAGTTCAAGCAATCTACCTGCCTTGGCCTCCCAAAATGCTGGGATTACAGGTGTGAGCCTCCATGCCTGGCTGATGATTTTACTTTTGAAAAATCTGTTAAGACTTGTTTTGTGGTCTAACATGTCATCTGTCCTGGAAAATATTCCATGTTCTGATGAGAAGAATGTGTATTCTGCAGCTGTTGGGTGAAATGTTCTGTAAATGTCAAGTCCATTTGGTCTAAAATGTAGTTTAACTCAGATGTTACTGTGTTTTGGTTTTTGGCCTATTTTTGAACGTGAGGTTTTGAAGTTCCCTATTATTGTCATATTGTCATCTATCCTTTTCAGGATATAATTCTGTTTCTTTCTATTCAAAGGAGTCTGTTCAATCTCCTTTTCAGTCTATTAATATTTGCTCTATATATTTGGGCGCTGTGGTGTTGGGTGCAGATAAAACAATTGTTATATCCTCTTGCTGAATTGACTTCTTAATCATCATATAATTACCTCCATTGTTGCTTTTTGCAGTTTTTTTGTTTTGTTTTACCTAAAGTTTATTGTATCTGATATAAGTGTAGCTACTTTGCTCCTGTTTTTGGTCACCATTTGAATGGAATTTTTTTTTCATCAACCCTCTTTCAGTCTGTATGACCTTACAGATGAAGTGAGTCTGTTGTAGGTAGACTTGGGTCTTATTTTTTTTGTTTGTTTTTTGTTTTATTATACTTTAAGTTCTAGGGTACATGTGCACAACGTACAGGTTTGTTACATATGTACACATGCACCATGCTGGTGTGCTGCACCCATTAACTCATCATTTACATTAGTTATATCTCCTAATGCTATCCCTCCCCCATCCCCCAACCCCATGACAGGCCCCGGTGTGTGATGTTCCCCTTCCTATGTCCAAATGTTCTCATTGTTCAATTCCCACCTACGAGTGAGAATATGTGGTGTTTGGTTTTTTGTCCTTGCGATAGTTTGCTGAGAATGATGGTTTCCAGCTTCATCCATGTCCCTACAAAGGACATGAACTCATCCTTTTTTATGGCTGCATAGTATTCCATGGTGTGTATGTGCCACATTTTCTTCATCCAGTCTGTCATTGATGGACATTTAGGTTGGTTCCAAGTCTTTGCTTATTGTGAGTAGTGTTTTTTTTTTAATCCATTTAGCCATTCTTTTAATTGGAGAATTTAGTCTATTTACATTGTAGATTATTATTGATAGATATGGAGTTATTTCTGCAATTTTGTTCATTATTTTCTAGTTTTTTTTTTTGTGGATAATTCGTTCCCTTCTTCCTTTGTGCTTTGATAGCTTTCTGTAGTAGAGTGCTTTTTATTCTTTTCCGTTTCTCTTTTGCATATTTTTTAGAGCCTTTTGTTTTGTGGTTACCCTAAGGTTTGCATAAAACATCTTATACTTCTAACAGTTTACTTTAAGCTGGTAGCAGCTTAATTTTGATTACATTCACAAACTACACTGTTGCTTTCCCTCTTTATATGTTTTATGTTTTTGATGTCACACTTTATATGTTTTTATAATATGCATCCCTTAGCAAATCATTGTAGTTTTAGTTGTTCTTAGTAGTTTTGGCTTTTGACCTTTATACTGGAGATATAATTGATTTATCCAGCGGCACTATAGCATTAGAGTGTTTTGAATTTGACAATGTACTTAATTTTACCAATGAATTTTGTACTTTTAAATGTTTTTAAGTTACTAATTAGTATCCTTTTTCTTAAGCTTGAAGAACTTCTTTAGCCTTTTTTGTAATGCGTGGTGATAAACTCTCTCAGCTTTGGTTTGTCTGAGAAAGTTTTCATGACCTCTTCATTGTTGAATTCCTCTGTGGAATTATTCAGTTCAGATATAGCACTCTTCAGATGTATGATTTCCATGTGGCACTTTAAAAAAAACTTTGTCTCTTCATTGAAATTCTCAGCTTGTTCTTGCATTACTATTTCCACTTCTATGAGCATCTTTCAACCATTATTTTGAATTCCCTGTCAGATAAATCACAAAACACTACTTTATTTAGGTTAGTTAATGGAGATTTATCTTGTTTATTTGTTTGGAATATATTCCCTTGTTTCTTCATTCTTGAATATCTGTGTTGATTTATGCACATTTGATAAGACAACTACCTTTCTCCTTCTTGTTAGACTGGTCTTATATATGAGAATGTTTTCATGAACCCATTTGGCCAGAGATTTTAAGTTTCCTCTCAAATCTTTGTGTTTGTCCAAACTGTTACCGCTGTTTTTGGTGAGCCCCTGAAGCTTGTTATGTGCCTTGTCTGATCAGTACCTGGAGACCAATATAATAGGAGCCAGACTCTTAAGTTGTAGCTGGTATGGTTGAGGTGTTGAATGTGTGTTCTAGTTCCTTCTATCTTCATGATGCGGCTAGATGTGGGCATTTACTTTTGACTTTTTCTGTGCTGAGACAGGGAGAGGAACTATGGAAAATGCCTATTCTCATGTTCATGCTGTACCTTTTGATCCTAAAGGGATAGCTGCTGGAAGTGGGCTTGTTATATGTCCACCTGCTTGTTTTCTGTGTTCTCTGGTTATTCAGGATCACAAAGCCCCCTTGACTTTCATGGCTAAGTTGTTAAGGAGACAGTCCCTTAGGTAGGAGCTATGGAGGTTGTGGAGCTTGGTGCATCACCAAATTTATTCCAGAAAAAAAAAAAAAGGATAGGCCTGGATTTATCTCTGTGGTGAGCTGGAGGAATGTTGCATGAAGTGAACTCTGGTTTCAGCTTCCAAAGGGCTATTATTGTTTGCCCTGTTAATTTCCCCAGTGTAAGTTCATTGGAAACCAGGCTATCAATTAGCCACTGGAGATGTGTGTCCTAAGCCTCTGCTAAGAGATAGTGAGAGCTGCATGTTCCTGTCCCGTTTCTGCACTGCTCTGAGTGGGTCTAGGCCCTGGAAATGTTTGAATGCCTTTTAAAAATCACCTCTTTTTTCTTTGGTCAAGGGAGACTCTTATATGCCTTCTGTTCTCAGAGCTAGTAGGTTTAGGGTGGAGTCCTTCTGCAGATAGCTCTAAAAACTGGGACTTTTAATGTGTGTCTGAAACCTCTTCGGGGGATAAACAGCGATCTGCATTTTTTTAAGCCTCTTCTTTGCACCACTCCAGGGGATGAAGTCCCTGGAGGTGCTTGTGTGTCCACTTAAAAATGCTTCTTTTTACTATGGTCTAGAGAGATAGATGTGCCAGTTCCCTCTGCTTTTGGAGCTAGGAGATTTAGGATGCAGTTCCTTAGGTAGATGTTGTAAGAGCTGCGATGCTTGGTGTGAGTACAGACACTTCCTAGGCTGGCAGCAGTTTATTAATTGACTTTCCCGTTAGTTCCTTGATACTAAGTTAGTCAGAAACCAGGTTAGTAGGTAGACCCTGGAGTTGTATTTCATAAGCCCCTCTGGGGCTGGAGGGAGGGTGGAAAAAGAGCATCATACGTTTCTTTTTAAGTCCTTTTTGTGTACTGGCCCAAGGGGTTTGAAGTCCCTGGAAGTGCTTGTGTGCCCAAATAAAACTACAGCCTTTTCCGTTACATATAGGTGTCTTTCTAGATACATAGGTCTACTCTCCTCTGCTCCCGTAGTTGGTGAATTTAAAGTCAAACTATGGGGAAATTTAGGATTAGGGCCCTCTGTGTGGGATCCAGACCCTCCTCTCCAAAAGGAGAAGCTGGATGTTGGGGATTTCTTTCCTAGTTTTATGGTACACTGCCTGGGATGGGATCTGTGCCTGAATTTATCTCAGCTTTTTCTATTCATTAAACGTAGATGTTTTCTCAGTTGCTCAGTAGGCTGAAAGTCTTTCCGTTGGTCTCTGACTTCCTCTCAGAGGTAATTGATCTGTAGATAGATGTTTATTCGGTGCATTTGAATCAGGAGTTTCCTGTTCTACCATGTTTCTGACATTACTCTGGCTTGGTGTCTTTTGTAAGCTTTAGAAAAGTATTGGTCATTGTTTTTTCAAATATTGATTCTATCCTGTCCTTTGTCTTTTCATTTTCTGGGAATTTAATTACATGTATATTAGACTTTTCCTTGTGTTAAGAGTTTTTCACTTTTCCCTGTGTTAGAGTTTTTCTCATGTTCTTTGGCATAATTTCAATTCACTTTTAGTTCTTTGTGCTTTAGCCTAAATATTTTCTGGTGATGTACTTTATTTATTGAAATTCTTAGTTTTTGTTCTTTACCCATTTCCCTTTTATATTGTAAATCAGTTAGGGATGTATTTTTATCTACTGTGTAAATATGTTTCTCTCTACTCCATTGTCAGCTACTTAAACGTAGTATTCCCTCACTGCACCTAGTTCATTCAGTGTCTTGAAAGTAATAGGAATGCTGTAATTTTTTAAACTACTTAAATTAATGAATACAATTTATATCTATGTCTCATATTGTTTGCTGATGGAAGATTATGTAATATACCTTGAAAGTACATTACTGCATTGGTTATACATTTTGACATATACAAAAATGCCCAAACTAGTGTTGAACATGTTGTAGTTATATACTAAATAGGACTATAATAAACTATTGATATCATTAGGAAATAGTTGTCTGAAATTATCTACGTGATTTTTACTGGTTAACACTCTGCTTCATGAAACCCATTTTCAAGATCGTTGTCTAAAGGTAGTTGTTAGCTTGTTCTCCAGTTGGTATCATTTCAGCTGCAAGTAACTAAGACTCAATTATAGGTGATAATAAAGATTTTATTATCTCACGTAACAAGTTTGAACATGAAGGATTTCCATAGTTGGATAATTCATTATCTCTATAATGTCATTATGCACTCAAGTTCTTTTTCTATTCTGTTCTACTCAGGCTTTTTCCCTCATGAGAAAAAAATGCAACATTGCAGACATTCTTGAAGCTCATATTCATCATAGGTTTATACAGATTTCTTCTCAGGGATTCCTAAGGAATTATCACACTTGTGATAATCCTGAAACCATCACTTGTAGGGAGGATAGCGTACCTTCAGTGACTTCCTTAGACAAATGAAGGTGTCCTCTCTGGGGCTTACCTGTAAAGAATGAACAAAAATGGTTTTCTTTAAGGGGAGGAGGAATGTCCTCTGGCTAAGCTTGGAAAAAAGTAAAACCCAGGGTAATTCCCTGAAAAAGTTCTATTTTCTGTACCAGTGTCATGCCTGGAAAATTGTTGATTAACCAAGTAATGTCTTAGGAAAGAAACTAGGTATCTATATTTTAAAACTATGCCTTTCCTTTATTTATTAAAATGTTATTTATTTAGTTTTCATCCTGTGACAATATGAATAACATATAACAATCTTTACAATAAAGTAAATTCATTTGTTCAAAATTTTGAATGTTTGTGGTAGACTAAACTTTGATTTCAAATTGAGTTTTCACATTATGATGCTACTTTTCCATAAGGCATCTAGATTATGAATTGCTTGCAGCAAAAACTATGTATTCTTGTGCCTCCAGAGTTTCTTTCTAGGGTCCCACTTGTGTAAAGGTTTTAATGAGGTAGATTTAGATCTCTAAGCCAACACTTGAAAAAGAATGAATATTTTCAAGAATTACTATTATAAGTTCGGTACTGCTCAGTTCATGAAAAATTTGAGTTCGCACCTAGGATTTTAAAAGTTGGCCATTAATTAATGAGTATTCATTTATAATGGTCACCCAGGTCTCAAAACATTATTTTGAAGATTGTTGTGTTTCTTTGTTTGCACTTAAACAAAAATACCATCTGATAGTTACATGCAACATTTAAACCTTGGTGGTAAATTTTATTCACTAAAAACAGAATTATTCCATTATGTTCTAAACTTAGGTAGAGTGTACTGGATACTGATTTCAAGTATAAACTTGCTTCACCAGTTTTGGCAACATTTTCTTCCATAAGGCCCTTAGTGATATCCTGCTTTCTCTTTTATTTTAAACATTGTACTGTCTCCTTTTTCGATTAAGAAGTAATCAGAGGTGATGCTCCTTACGATCCCTATATCTACAATATAGAATCTCTGTGTGTCAATAATGGCCAAATATTGGCACTATCATGTGTTTCAACCTAATATTTATAGTTCCTATGGTGCAGAGAAACAGGACCCAGTTCCATTTGGAGACTTGTTGAATGCGGGTTAGCATCATAACTAACTCCTACCAAAAGACAATTAAAATGAACAGAAACAACTCTAGAATTTAAATGCCATAGACTTTCCACCTCTCTTGATATAAAGTTCAACTACTTATTACTGGAGGTAGTTTTTGTGGTATTGGCAAGGAACTGGAAATGGTTTGTGAAAAATTGTGTGAGCTGGACTTGAGTTTTGGGGCATTGATGTATGTCATGATCCTCTCAGGCATTGTGCTGGCAGGTATTATGATGACTACAAGGTACATTAACTAACATGATGCCAGTCAGCCTGAACTCTTTCCTTAGTATATCACCTTGGCAATCCTAAGATTATTAAAATTTCTGTGGCCAGTAACAGTGACAGCGGTGATGGAGGATCAGGGATGGTATCCAGTATTGGTAACTCAGAGACCAATGATGGGTTCTGAAGAAGATGCTATCCATCCTGCTCTGAATGCATTTCCAGTGGTTCTTATTTTGGGGGGGAAAAAGGTTAAAATTGAGTAGAAATAGGAAGATAAATTTGAACTAGAGAAATATCTTCAGAGAAATTATGCTCATTCCATTAAAACTTTATTCCAGGAGACAAAATGTTTAAACTTTTTTTTTTTTTTTTTTTTGCTAAAGATGACTTTTATGACCAAATACATTTGGAAAACACCAAGTTAATAAAAACTAAACAGGTTTATTCTAAACTGTTCAGTCTTTAATATGGTAGTTGATATGCAGTTTCAGTCTCATTAAATGCTGCATGCACCATTTTGCACAGTTGAATGTTTGCATTATTAGAAAGTTAATTTATTTTCAACAGATCGTGAGATTATTGAAAATTAAAGTGTGAAACAATATTTGATATATTTTACTTTTTAATTTGTGCTTCTATACTAGAATTAATTTTGTTGATATTAAATTATGTCTCTAATAAACAGTGTCTACTGAAATAGAGGCCCCCTTCTATTGCTCTGTGCATTTATCTTTTCTATTTTATCTTTTCTTTTTATTGGTTATTCTCTTCCATAGTAACATTTGCAGCACGTTTGATTTGGAAGTGCAACATTCTGAAGTTAGGTAATATATTTTACCATAACAATTTTAATGGTTTCAAGTTATAAGAGATTTAAAAGATAATAAGCAATTTTACCTCTCCTAACAAACTTTTGCCACTTCTTTATTAGGAAACAAATTTCAAAGACTAATTAAGGTGACCTTCCTTTTGAAAAATCTGAAGGTTGTTTTTCAAGATTTTTCAACTACATAGCAAACCTACATAGGCATTCTTTCTCTGATATATTATCATATAGCTTTCCAAAGTGAAAGAAAATTAGGCTTTGCCACCACTGGAATCCACACTCACGTAAATAATTTCTTTACGGTATGGTGTGTGTGAAGTATTATGTAGTTATCATTTCTGTTACAAAGGAGATTGTAAATAATGAATTATTTCTTTTTAAAATTTAATTTTTTTAAGTGACAGCCTTTCTTTTATGCTTTTCTACAACTTAAACAAAAATAGCATCTGACAGTTACATGGAGAGCTTCCTATAGACATGTTGTCCGTTGGAAAGCATTTATATTCAAAAACAAGTTCTTATAGCATATGTTACAAGGAGTGTGATTGGCACCTAGGTCCCTTGGCAACTCAGAATAAGAAATGCATTGATTTATAAACATAAATGAAGATGGTGCCACTTTATTAACATCTGTCTATTCATTTCATGTTTATGTAGGGACCAAAAATTAAAAACTTCAACTAAATCTATGTTCTCTTGTAGAAGAAAAATGTGACATTTCTTGAACTACTAGTTCTTTGTAATTCTAGACAGGAAAAATTACCCTCTTATAAGAATTCATTTTTTTTGCATAGGGCTGCTTGTGTCTTATGCTGCTTGCTTGTTTAAAACTCATGTAAATGATAACAGCCCACTGAAGGTAGAAGTCGTACTTCTAATTTCAGTGTCAGCATTATGAAAGTAAAATACATGAAATACATGTCTGTAAGGAGAGGGCAGCATAGCCTATTTTAATGGAAAAGATTTAGACTGTGAGCTGAGAGCTCATGTCTAATCTTCCCTTTATTATTATGAATAATGATACTCATCTTTTTCCTATATGTCAGGCAGGGATTCTGGAAGCTGTATAGATGTGACAGTATTTGCTTCCTATGGAGCACGCAGACTAGTATTATTCTTACCAATGTTACTCATTACAGTAGGAATTTAAAGATCCCAAAAAACTTTTAGATTCAGTTTTCTGGGTTTCCCATATTTCATATTTTTGTTTTCTGTGTTCTAAAAGGCAGTTGAGTTTATTTAGTATTAATTCTGCATCACGAAGCCCAGTGCTGTGCACACAGTAGGATTTTTAATGTTTGTTTATCAAGCGGTGAATGAATGCTTTGCAGTACAACTGAATAATTGAGATAAATACAGTAAATGGAGTTTAAGTTGAATGATTCTTTTTAAATCATTTTATCTGCCATGTTTAAATACCATTAGTAAAATGTTGACACATTTGGACTCTTATCGTTGTGATGTGGCATAACATCAGGACTACCTAAGAGCTTATTTTAGCACTGTCACTTTGCTAAACAAAGCTCAGCAGTTATGACTTTAATTTGGCACAATTTCCTACCTATTTCAGAAGGATAAAGTATGGTTTATGCTAGTTGTTTGTCTCCAACTTTCATAACACTTATTTAAACATTGCGTTATATCCAAATTAGCCTAAAAAGACTCCATTCATTCACTGTTCTTTGGCTGGTGTGCCCCTTACTCACTGATTCATTGACTGTGATTGATTATAAACTGCCAGTGAGATCCATTTCTATGGATTCGTCATTGTTACAGTTTAAATGAGTCACAATTCCCTCTGCTATTGGACTTTATAATGTGTAGTACAGTGTTTTTAATGACCTTCCCTGCAAAATACACTCCTTTAATCTCAGGTCAGCCTGGTTTAAATCCGTTTTGTTGGACATTACCCCAAAGAAAATTTGTGTCCCTCATTGTTCTCTTTCCATGAAACCATATCCTGCAATATTTTAAAAGCCAGAGTGCAAAGTAATTGTGTCTCTATAAAATATTTTCATAAACAGCCACAATATTTTACATTAGCCTTTTCACCAAAATCACCTTTTACAACAATTTTCTTCGTTCCTAATAAATCATATAAAGTTCCACAAAGCCACCCTTTTAGTTAGTTGTGTACTGGCCTGTTTGTGAACTCCTTAAGAAAAAGGATAAAACCACTTTTGCTTCCCACCATCATCACAGTTCTTTATACTTAACAACTTTAAAGAGCAGCCAACAATTTTCATCAAATCAAATTGTCCTAATACTTCCATAAAAGATTTATAAAAAATTATTTCTGGGACTGTTCCACAAAGGTCTTTAGGAGAACTGTTGCTTAAAGCCAAAAAACTTCAAGAGCAGAAGCATAGCTGTCTTGCAATTTTCAGACCAAGTAAAAGAGTAGGCATTAGAGCATTGAGACTTTCACTTGAAACTGCTTGTTTAGTTTATGGTGAAGAACTAAATACTGTGAAATTTAGTCCAAATTCATCTAGATATCCTCCTATCTCTCTTCCAAAAGAATATCTAAATTAGGATGACTGGATCATTGTCATTAAATCTTGTTCAAGAACAAAGCTATTGAATCTTGTAAATTTCTGGTCAAAAAAAAATAATGGGAAAGTGAACTAACATTGACTTTATGCTGTTATTTTGAGATTCTGTGCAGCTAGTTGCTTTATGTAATTTATCTCATTTCATCTTGACCACAAGCAATGTTAGGCCTTTATGGCTGTCATTTCAAGAAAGGTTAAGTAATTCGTGCAAGGTTACACAAATAGCAAGAGGAACAGCCATAATTTGAACCCATTTATGAGTGACAAAAAAGCCCATGCTATTTAATTACCCACTCTGTTATTCGTGCTCTTTTACCTTCAATTAATAACTAGACTTGGTTGTTAAATGAATCTTAACCATTTTTATGGGTGAATTGACAAGAGTTAATGTAAAGAATTTTGAAGCCAAAAACTAAGTTGTCAATTATCATACTGAAAAATAAACAGTAGTGCGGTCATCATTTAAAAGTCACCTGGATGCACAGAAAGGATCAATCTGTAAAGAAACTTTCATAGTTTAATAAGTCTGATGTCAATATAAATCCTACTTATTTCTCCAGCTTTGACTTGGATAACCATATCTTCTGTGGCTGGCTGTGCAGTAGGCAAATGGAAGTACCCTTGATTCTGACTTTTCTCTGAAAGTGAATCCAGAGAGAAAATAAGCAGCTTCTCTATTCTTCCTCATCTTTAGGCACCCTAGAGGAGGTTGCTGATGTTAATAATCAACTATATCACTTTTGAAGACTTAGTTTAATATATGTTGATCCTTTCCTTACTGTTTGCCTTATTGGGGGAACCCATTCTTCTCCAGAAAAGGACAGATCCTCTCTTGGATTTATATATATATTATGCAGAAACCTTTCTTCTAGAACTTCTATATATAAAAGAATTACAGGCCAGGTACGGTGGCTCACGCCTATAATCCCAACACTTTGGGTGGCCAAGGCAGGTGGATCATCTGAAGTCAGGAGTTCAAGACCAGCCTGGCCTAGATAGTGAAACCCCATCTCTACTAAAAATGCAAAAAAAAAAAAGAAAAGAAAAATTAGCCAGGCATGGTGGTGCCTCTAGAGGCGCCTCTAGTCCTAGCTATTCAGGAGGCTGAGGCAGAAGAATCGCTTGAACCTGGGAGGCAGAGGTTGCAGTAAGCTGAGATCGCACCACTGCACTCCAGCCTGGGTGACAGAGCAAGACTTCATCTCAGAAAAAAAAAAAAAAAAAAAAAGAAAAGAAAAGAAAAGAATTCTAGCTATCAACAATAATCACCAAGTGATAGACAGCACGGTTATTTACAGCATTGTGGAGATCTAGGGTTTAGTTTTAGTTCTACCAATACCTTTGCTCACGAATAAAGGCATTTTATACAGACATCTCTAAATCTCACTTTTTTAATCTGTGAAATTTAAGGAGAAAATTAGGTAATCTGCAAAATTCTATCAGCTCTACATTTACAGTTTTCCAGCACATTTAAGGCCTACCTTTTGCTTTATAATGAGGTCAGGGAAAGTCTGCAATGTGCCAGGAGGTAAATGTGTAATGCTGTCTGATGGAAGTATATTCCTGAGTTTTCCTCCACCTATTGCCATCCCAAGAATTTTGAAAGGAATTATATAAGTGGCTTACTGCTGAAATCACAAGCTTTATCTTTTTCCATCTGATTTTTCATAATATGCATTCTTATTTATTTACTTATTTACTCATTCATTTATTCACTCACTCATTTATTTAATTTTAGACATGAGGTCTCACTATGTTGCCCAGGCTAGAGTGCAGTGGCTAGTCACAGTAAAATCATACCACAGTACAGCCTCGAACTCCTGGGTTCAGCGATCCACCCATTTAACCTCCCTACCACAGATGTACTCTACTGTGCCCAGCTTCTTCTCTCTGATTTTTGAGAGGTCCTGTGGTATTTGATAATTCTGATTATCAGGAAGGATAATCTAGAAATGTAATCAAAGGGAAACATGCTGGTTATCAAGTCATCTAGCTTGAGATAGAACATTTCTCCCATGTCACAGGATAATGTATGATTTACCTTATTTATATTGCTAAGGGATTGAGGGGACTATACTATATTAATCTCAAGCTTTGGAATCTGACTTCACTAAAGGTATGTGATTTGACATTAAAAAAAATTTAAGCCTTAGTTGTCTCAATTATAAAATAGAGACTATAGGTTTAAAGAGGTTTAAGTTAATCCTCTTTAAATAGATATATTTGTATATGATGTATAATATATATTATTAAATATACACATAATTTAATATGGTATCTATCACGTACTTAAACATTAGCTTTTATAGCATTAATATTAATATTATTTTTATCGATGGTGGCATTGGTAATGGTAAAAAGTAACACTGTTGGCTGGGCATGGTTGGTTCACACCTATAATCCCAGCATTTTGGAAGTCCAAGGCAGGTGAATCATTTGAGCCCAGGAGTTTGAGACCAGACTAGGCAACATGATGAAAACCCATCTCTATAAAAAATACAAAAATTAGCTGGGCATGGTGGCATGTACCTGTAGTCCCAGCTGCTTGGGAGGATCACTTGAGCCCAGGAGGCAGAAGTTACAGTGAGCCAAGATGGCACCACTATACTCCAGCCTGGGTGACAGAGCAAGACCCTATCTTAAAAAAAGAAACAAAGAAAAAAAAAAAAGTACCACTGTTCTTAGGGACGCAAGGATGTTTCAACATAAGCAAATCAATAAATGTGGTACGTTGTATCAACAAAAAAGGCCAAAAATCATATAATCACTTCAATAGATGCCAAAAAAGCATTTAATAAAATTCAGTATCTTTTCATAATAAAAAATATCTCAACAAACTAGGTAAAGAAGGAATATACCTTAACATGACAAAGGTCATGTATGACAGACCCACAGCTAATATCATACTGAATGGGAAAAAAAAAAAAAGTATTTTCTGTAAGATCTGGAACAAAAAAGGATGCCCACTTTTATGACTTTTACTCGCAATGTTTATTCCTGACAAGAGAGTCCTAGACAGAGCAATTAGGGCAAGGGAAAGAAATTAAGGGCATTAAATTTGGAAAGGAAGAAGTTAAATTAGCCTTGTTTGCAGGAGATATGATTTTATATTTAGAAAAACTTGTAGATTCCACCAAAAAACTATTAGAACTGATAAATTCAGGAAAGTTGCAAGATACATAATCGACATGCAAAAATCAGTAATATATTTATATGTTAACAGTGAAGTATCTAAAAAAGAAACCATGAAAGGAATTCCATTTAAGGTAGCTACAAGTGAAATAAAATGCTAGGAATAAACCTAACCAAAGAAGTGAAAGATCTCTACAATGAGAATTATAAAACATTGATGAAAGAAATTAAAGGGTCCACAAAAAAATGGAAAGATAATCCATGTTCATGGCTTGCGAGAATCACTATTGTTAAAATGGCCATAGACCTAAAGCAATCTACAGATTCAATGCAATCCCTATCAAAATACCAATGACATTATTCACAGAAATAGAAAAAATAATCCTAAAATGTATGTAGAACCACAAAAGACTATCATAGCCAAAGGAATCCTGAGCAAAAAGAACAAAATTGGAGGCATCACATTACCTGACTTCAAATTATACTACAAAACTGTAGTAACCAAAAGAGCATGGTACTGTCTTATAAAAACAGACACATAAGCCACTGGAACAGAATAGAGAACCCTCAGAAATAAATCCATGCATTTACAGTGTACTCATTTTTGAAAAGGTCACCAAGAACATACATGGGGAAAAGAACAGTCTCTTTGGTGCTGGGAAAATTGGATATCCATATGCAGAAGAATGAAACTAGAACCCTGTATCTCTCCATATACAAAAATCAAATCAAAATGGGTTAAAGACTTAAATGTAAGATCTCAAACTATGAAACTACTAGAAGAAAACATTGAAGGGGTGATTCGGGACGTTTGTCTGGGCAAAGATTATTTGGATAAGACCTCAAAAGCACAGGCAACCACAGTAAAAATGGACAAATGGGATCACATCAAACTAAAAAGCTTCTGCACAGCAAAGGAAAAAAAATCAACAAAGTGAAGAGAACAACCCACAGAATGGGATCAAATATTTACAAATTACCCAACAAGGGACAAATAACCAGAATATATAAGGAGCTCAAACAACTCAATAGGTGAAAAAAAAAATCCTTTTTAAAAACAGATAAAAGATCTGAATAGCAATTTCTCAAAATAAGACATACAAATGGCCAAAGGTATATGGAATGATTAGTGAATCATTAGAGAAATGCAAATCAAAACTACAATGAGATACCATCACACCCCATTTTAAATGCCTTTTTTCAAAAAAGACAATAACTGATGCTGGTAAGGATGTGAAGAAAGGAGAACCCTTGTGTAATCTTGGTAGGAATGTAAATTAGCACAGCCTGTATGAGAGAACAATATGGATATTCCTCAAAAAACTAAAATAGAACTACCTTAGAATCCAGCAATCCCACTGCTGGGTATATACCTAGAAGAAAATAAATCAGTGTATCAAAGTGATACCTTTATTCTCATATTTATTGCAGCAGTGTTCACAATAGCCAACATATGTATCCAACCTAAGTGTCCATCAATGAATGAATGGATAAAGAAAATGTGGTACATGTACACAATAGGATATTATGAAGCCATAAAAAAGAATGAAATCCTGTCATTTGCAACAGCATGAATGGAACTAGAGGATGTTATCTTAAGTGAAATAAGCCAGGCACAGAAAGACAAATACTGCATGTTCTCACTCATATGTGGGAGCTAAAAATAATGCAAATCAAAGAGCTCATAGAGATAGAGAGTAGAATGATGGCTACCAGAGGCTGGTAATTATAATGTAGAGGGGGTGATAAAGAGGGGAATAGGGTAGGGTTAAGGCGTTCAAAAATATAATTAAATAGGCGAAATAAAATCTAATGTTCAGTAGCACAACAGAGAAACTGTAGTTAGTAATGTACTGTACATTTCAAAATAAAAGGGTGGAATTGGAATGTTTCTCACACAAAGAAGTGATAAATGTTTGAAATCATGGATATCCTTATTACCCTGATTTGATCATTATACATTGTGTGCTCTTTTTTTACAATAAATATCACATGTACCCCATAAATATGTAAAACTCTTATGTATCCATAATAAAATAACTTTTAGACTACCTATATTACTATTTTATCTAAATTTTCAAAAAAAATTTTAAATAAAATATGGTGATAGTATTCATTCCAGTAATTAAATGTGTTTAAAATATTCTTGGAATTAATCTTAGTAGAAATTGATAATAGTATTATGAAGATAACATAAATTAGCACAGTACAGCCTCAAACTTCTGGGTTCAGCGATCCTCCCACCTAAACCTCCCCACTACAAATGCACTCTGTCATGCCCAGCTTCTTCTATCTGATTTTTGAGAGGCCTTACGGTATTCAATAATTCTGCCCATCAGGAAGGATAATCTAGAAATATAATCAGAGGGAAACTTATGATGGTTACGAAGTCCTCTGGTCTGAGTTAGAACATTTCTCCTATGTCACAGGATAATGTATGTATGATTTACCTTATTACCTACTACTGGCAGTCCTCAGAACATGAATGCTTTTGATTTTGGGAATCAAAAGCTTTTGATTTTGATAATGAATGCTTTTGATTTTGGGAAAAGATCTGTCAGGCTTCATAGAAATGTTGTTGGGAGAAACAATGAGCCTTCACACCCCTGGGTGTTTTCAAAATTTGGACGAAGCTGCTGTATTCTAATTATTTTAGTGTTTATCTGGGTCAGTAGATGTTATTAAATGCACACAAAGCTCTATCTGGAGCAAATTCTCTAGCTTGCAGCCTATTTTTAAATAAGACAAAAATAAATATTAAAGAAAGAGATAAAAATATATAATAATAAACACTAATAATTACCAAGACACACGAAGCAATAATTTGTATATGTAAGTAAATGGAGAACTGTATTTATATGAGATTTTTCTGATGATGACGTTTGGTCTTTCTCTGAATCGTTTTATTTTTCATAAAAGAAGTAAGGTTGGGTCCTTTTCTTTTAGCTAAATGGCCTCCGGGTTTATCAGTAACAAAAAAAAAATTAAATAATTGCCACCAAAAATGAAAAAGTTTTTAAGAAGAGATTTTTTGAAGTGTGAAGAACTAGGCTAAGTAATGTCAACTTTTCCTTTAAGAAATAGCTGCTAGAAGACCACAAATGGGTGATAAGTTTCAGGCAGCTCTGAAATAGGCTGGTATCTCTTTAGAAAAGATGTTTAATTCCTGTTCACACTAGACTGTGCAATTAATAATTAAATGTCTAATGATTCTGTTCTCACAGAATTTTAAATTTTGCTGGGGAGAATAGATGTAATTGCAGTGTAGAAGAAAATAGTGTACTACAAAGTATCAAATTAATGTATTTACTCTAACATTTGTTAAATGCCTATTAGGTGTTGGGCCTGATGTCTGGCTCCAAGGATGCCACACTGAATAAGATATTGTCTCTGCCTTTTAGTAGTTCACTCTCTAGTTAAGGAAAAAAAAAATCTAAACAATTAGTTGGAGTGCAAAGTAGCAAGTGTTAACATGGTACTTTGTCATAGATGGTACTCAATATATGTTAAATGTATAAGTAATTAATGAATGAATGTTTAACTGCTTCATAGAAAGTGCAGTGAAGAAAAAGAGGAAGAAATTACTCTGTCTATGATTTACAGAGAAGATTATGCTACAGCTATATATTAAGGAGTGAGCAGGAGAGCTACAGTGAGCAGGTCAAGAGGGCAGAACAGGACATTCCAGGTAGAGAGAATAACGTATGCAAAGGCATGAAGATATTTTTCTTTTTGTTTTAAAGTAAAAGAATAGTGTTGGGTATGGTGACACATACCTATAATCCCAGCACTTTGGGAGGCTGAGGCAGGAGGATTGATTGAGGCCAGCAGTTCAAGACCAGCCTCGACAACATAGTGAGACCCTGGCTCTACAGAGGAAAAAAAACAAAAACAAGAACACTTTAGCTGAGTGTTTAGCATGCACCTGTAGTACCAGGTACTCAGGAGGCTAAGGCAGGAGGATCACTTGAGCCCAGGAGTTCAAGGCTGCAATGAGCCGTGATCTTGCCACTCTACTTCAGGCTGTGTGACAGAGTGAGACCCCGACTCAATAAATAAATGAATGAATGAATGTAAAAATATAGGACATATTCAAGGAAGGGGGAGAGGCTGTGTGACTGACTCAGAGTTTTTGTGGCAGAGTAGTGAGAAATGAGCTGGATAGAAAGCCTCAGAGTATTAAATTGACATTTTAGAAAGATAACTCTGACTGGAGTGTGGAGGATGTCTAGAGAAAGAAGACACAAGGGGTATTGGATCAAAACAAGAGAGAAGCGATGACCTGAACTAAAACAGTATCCTCAGAAATAGAGAGAGGGGAGAACTGAGAACTATGTGGAGATAGAATTGACAGAACTTAGTTATTTGCTAATTATTACGATTGGAGGCATTCTGACTTTTAGGTTTCTACCTTAAACTAATAAGTAGATAGTAAAGATAGTAATCAAAACTAATGATGTAAAATGCTTACATATTGAACTCTTACTTTGGGGCCACACAAAAAAATGTCCAGGAAACACTTGGAACTCTGTATCCAGAGTTACAAAACACCAAAGGTAGATTCTGTATTCTTGTGTGTACAAGATAGCTGAAATTGTGAAAGTGAGTGAGATCACCAGGAAAAACCAGTACCACGGTATATTGGGAGTTCTAAAACTTACCCACTAAGACCAGTGTGAGGAAGAAGAAAGATTGTATTTGAGGGGTTTCTAAGGTAACCCAAGTATTTTCACAAGTATGTAAAAAACAGTGGTTATATTTAATTGACATCTTGTGAATGTCCCACTGGACTTTGTAAAAGTGATTCATTCACTGACTTAAAAGTTCAGGGCCAGGCGCGGTGGCTCATGCCTGAAATCCCAGCACTTTGTGAGGCCAAGACGGGCGGATCACTTGAGGTCAGGAGTTTGAGACCAGCCTGGCCAACATGGCAAAACTCTGTTTCTACTAAAAATACAAAAATTGGCCAGCCATGGTGGCACACGCCTGTAATGCCAGCTACTTGAAGTAGGAGGCTGAGGCACAAGAATCGCTTGAACCCAGGTGGTGAAGGTTGCAGTGAGCCCAGATCATGCCCATGTACTCCAGCCAGGGCAACAAAGTAAGACTCTGTCAAAAAAAAAAAAAAAAAAAATTCAGTAATATGAAGTAAATAAAATAAGAAAATAAAAATTTTAGTTGTAAGACTTTTAAGTTAATGCATTTATTAACTAATTGCTGTCACAGTAGTGATTTTATTGAAGTTCAAGAAGCACAACATAATTTTACACAAATCTATCTTTTTGTGTAATGAATATAATATGCAAGTGAATTAATTCTGTTAAATAAAATAGTACTTCCCTACTTTTAGTTCACTGATCTTTTTTTCTTCTCATTTCAGGAAAAAAGTCCACCTTTCAAAAGTGTCATATACTCTAGATAAGAAGGTTCAAAACTTTTTACTGAGACCCACAGGAAGAATATATTTCACCTTTCAATCAAGTACAGTTGATCCTTGTACAATGCAGGGTTTAGAGCTGCTCACTTCCCATACAATCAGAATACCACATAGAATTTTTGACTTGTCCAAATCTTTACTAATAGCCTACTGTTGACCAGAGCCTCACCGATAACACAAACAGTCATTTAACACGTATTTTATGTTTTATGTATTATATACTATTATATATTCTTACAATAAAGTAAGCTAGAGAAAAGGAAATGTTATTAAGAAAATCATAAGGAAGAGAAAATATATTTACTATTGGTTAAGTGGAAGTGGATTCTCAAAAAGGTCTTTACCCTGGCATTCCCGTTGAGTTGGCTGAGGAAGAGTGTGAGGAGGAGGAGGAGGAGAAGGAGGAGGAGGAGGAGGCGGAAGTGTTGGTTTTGCTGTCTCAGGGTGGCAGAGTCGGAAGAAGTAGAAGAGAAGGAAGGGGAAGTAGGAGAGGCAGGCAAATTCAGTGTAACTTTTATTTAAAAAAAAAAAAAAAAATTCACGTATAAATGGTTCCTCACAGTTCAAATCCATGTTGCCCAAGGTTCACTCATATACACGTTGTGTGTGTGTGTGTGTGTGTGTGCGCGTGTGTAAGCTGACACAAACCTTGCATGAAACATTACTTACCCTTGTTTGTTCCTGTGCTCGACACTTTTAATCTCTTTAATCTCTTTCAGTGTTTTGCTTCATGGATATTTATTCTATTTCTCACTTTTACTAAATGTATGAGATTGTAAATATGAAGTTCTGAGATTATCAGCATGCACAATTCTCCTTTATTTTAAAACAAATAAACAAGAAATATTTATCTCTTGCTCTACTTACTTCATTTTCATTTTATTTTATTATTATTATTTTTTGCCACAGGGTCTCACTTTGTTGCCCAGGCTGGAAAGTCGTGGTGTGATCATAGTTCACTGCAGCCTTGAACTCCTGGGCTCAAGTGATCCTCCTGCCTCAGCCTCCCAAGTAGCTGTTTGGTCTACAGGTGTGCGCCACTATGCCCAGTTTCTTCTTATTTTAAAAATTATTATTGAATGTAACCTTCATTTAACTCCAAATTTCTAACGTATATATAATCAACACTTGCTACTTTAACCTCCCCATCACCGAGGCACTTTTTCCTGCACTTACTCCCTTAGCAATCCCATCCAAAATCAATTTCCTTGGTAATAGCTAGCACTTGTATAACAACTAATGTGCCAAGCTAACTGCTTTACAATTGTTGACATAGTTTACTCACAACAAAAATATGAGGTAGGTTCCGTTTTTATCCACAGTGAGATTAAGTAGTTTGCTCAAGATTACACAGATGGTAAGCAGGGCAACTAGGATTCAAAACCAGGTTACACTAATTTCTATAACACCACATTGCTATTTAGATTTTCAATTATGATATCTTTCGCTCATCTTGTTTTTTTCTCTCTCGATGTATCGTTTATGTTCAAAATTAAACTTTTCTATAAAGACTGGAATAATAGTCTAGAAGTAGCGGTAGTTGGTAAATGTTCTGACTATATGCTTGTATTACTTCAAGGGATGAGGATGATGTTTTAATGGAAGTGATGACATCAAGTTAGTTTCATAATGATAAAGAAGGTGAGTGAACACTTCAGGAAAAATGAAAATATATTCAGGAGTGTATGAGTTTGCTAGGGCTGCCATAACAAAATACTACAGACTGGGGACTTACCAACAGAAATTTATTTTCTCACATTTCTGGAGACTGGAAGTGGAAGATGAAGATGTTGGCAGATTTGGTTTCTCTTGAGACCTCTCTCCTTGACTTGCACATGGCTACCTTCTTCTCTGTACATGCACTTCCTCTTGTAATAAAGACATCAGACTCACTGGTCTAGGGCCCACCTCCTTGACCTCGCTTAATGTTATCTACCTATTTTAAGGACTTTTTTCCAAAGATAGTGATATTCTCAGGTGTGCTGGAGATTTAGGACTTAAGAATCTTGGGGGAACACAATTCAGTCTTTTAAAAGAAATTTCTTACCAACAGAAGAGGCAGTCTGCAGCATGCGGTTACCCTGGAAAGGATTGTGGATCAGTTTAGTGAGAATGAGAGCTAGGAAAAAGATACCAGAAGGAAGGCTATTGATCCTGAACCCAGTGTCAGCTGGATAAAGGAAGCAAGAGATTGGAAAATTGGAAGCACATTTTAATGTTGCGGAGAAGGGAAGGACAAAACAGGAAGGTGTGTGTTAGGTTTGTTGACCTACCCGGCATTCCTAATTACAAGCAGAAAGTTGATGTTCAGGGTTCTGCAAAACTTAGAATCCCTGCTGCGTGCCTGTCCCTGAGAAAGTTTAAATTAATAGAGAATGGAGGAAGTAATATTGGAGATGTGGCAGATGAAGGCAGGCTCTTAGAGCATATCTTTCAAAAATAATGTACAAAGTTAAAAATGTTTTTGGAATTGAAGTGGTGTAACTAAAAGACATTTTTATATGATTTCAAGGATTGTACTATTATGTAATGGTATATATAATAGAAAAGGAAATATAACTTTCCTCATTATGTACTTGAAGTATTAGTGATTTCTTGTTTATAGGTCACATTTTCCTGTTCTTTCACACGTCAGTAATTTTTTATTATACACTAGACATTCTGATTTTTATGTTGTAGGATTTTGTTGTCTTTCTTTAAAGAGCATTGAGTTTTGTTCTGGGAGACAAATACTTTACTGGAAAGTCAGCTTGCTCTGTTTTCTTCTTTTTTTGTAAGCCCAATTAGAGTGGGTCTAGACCTTTTAGGGGTGTCACCTGAGTGCTTAGCATTTTCAGTGAAGTTCTGCATCTCTTACTATATGTGACATCTGGATTTCTGTTCAAATCACAGCTAATGGCTCTTGAGTTAGCTATTTTCTGCCAGGTCTTCAGCCTTGCTTTGTGCATGTGCAGCTTAATATGCATCCAATGACTTATGATAACTCCTTTTGGGGCTCGTTTTTTGTGTAGTTAATGCTTTCCCACCGCTTTGCCTTATAAATTCCAGCTATTTCAACAGCACCAAACTCTACTTCGTGCCTCTTTAGTTGAATGAGGTCATTGTGGTCTGCCTGGGCTCCACCTACATCCCTGTGCTGAGGTCTGGAAAGTACAGCAGGTAGAAAGAGAGAGTGGTCCTAGGGTTCACTTCTTGTATTTCTCTTCTTTCAGGAAGCACAGTCCTGCACAAACTGTTGTCCAATGTGGAAAACCAGTAATTTCTTCTTGAGAAATTGAAAACATCTTTAACATAAGTTTGGCATAGAATTAAATTCAACTTCTTAGAAATTGGTTTTTGCTGAAATCAGTTTTATATATTTCATACTAATAATACTGCTGTTTTGAAGTAAAATATGCATATATATTACAACATATAAAAGATAAATCACACCAGCTTGGAACAATAATGTAAACCACTTTGTAAAAACCCCATCCTGAGAAGGAGCAGCATGTTAAAATCACTTGTGTTGAGAAAAGTGTTCTGAGAATGGTTCTATTAAGGAAAGTTTGTTTTCTTAGCTTTTGATGTCCTCGGGTAACAAAATCAACATTTTTCTGTATTTAATGAAAATAAGTTGTAAAAAAGCAACAGGTGTTTTGGTAAAAAAAAAAACAAAAAACAAAAAACTATTCAGCGCTTAAATCATTAGAGTACCCTGTTTTCTTTATTACAATTACTGAAACAAGAGATTTTGAAATTAATCTGTTGCTGTGTAGACTTGGAGAAAGGAGTCTAGGAAGTGAGTTATATGACCTTATTGACCTTTGGACCTATCATGTTTAATATAATTACCCACAATTAGTAGATTTTTAAATAATTTATTGTCTGAAAATATAAACAAAATAGAAATATGTAGCTACTAGAAACCTAGGAATATAATTGTTATTGTCATATAAATGCATGAATAAATATAAAATAAAGGAAAAATTAGAGAAAGATTACTTTTTGAATAATCCATAAGATTTTTTGGCTGAAAATTAATAGATGTTAAAATGTGCCAGTTTATTTAGATTTCCAATAAAAATGTTCATTTGATGTCCGTATTTAAAAGTTATTATTTACCTAAAAAGCAACTATGTATAGTGTAAATAATTGTTTGGAAGACATTTGAAAATATCTTATTTGATCAGGGAAGATAATACAGATTAACTTTAGAAAAGGTTCAGTAAAAATCTATTTCTTGATCTGTTCTCTTTCCCCCACTTTTCCCACTCCCCCCTCCATCTGTACTTTTAATACCTCTCTCTTAATCTCCTCTACTTCCCTCTGCAACAATCACTTACCTACAAGAAATAGATTATTGTCTATTGAATACTCATTCTTGAAAGTAACTGTTTCTTTCATCCTTGTTTTTCTATAGATAAAAATCTCTCCAATTATTTTCAAAGCTTCTTGCAAGTTAATTTTTTTCTATCATTGTCGTTTTTTCTATTAAGTTAGGCATAATATTTCTCACTTTTACTTACAGCATTTATATTTTTTATTTTCCAACTGATATACCAATATGGATATCTTAGATATCTATATCTATCTATGTATCTATTCATCTGTCTGAACAGCAACAAAAATACACTTTTTCTTTCTTCTTCTCTACTTTTCCAGCTGTGTTATGTTAACCTCCCTTGTGTAACTGTATTCCTTGGCTAAGATATCTGGTAACCATTATTTACAAATAATATACTCCTTTGTACAAGACTAGAATATTCTCCACAGGGACATTTTAAATGCCAACTCCAGTTAAATGTGTTAGGCTTTGAATTCAATGTTGGCCTTATAATTAAAATTACAGACTTTTTTTTAAGAAGTTATGTTTATAGATTAACAAATCTGGCAACATTTTAGTCTGTTACTTTGTCTACATTTAATTAGAAAAGTTTTGTGTCTTTTATATTCTACTTATATAATCTTCAGTATTTTCCTTGGTGCTATTTTTATTAAACAATAATTTTTTGGGCATCTAATACGTACCAAGCAACATGATGAATCATTTTTCTAAATGTCAGTTTATTATGGAAGAATTATAAATTTAAAAATGTGAGCTTACATGAAACATTTACCTCATTGGAAAGATGTTTCTTATTTAGGTAGTCTTTTCTCATTTTTTTCCATTTTATACAAAATGGTAATACCACAAAATTATCAATCCTTTAAAGTAACAGTTTGTGCATTTTAACTTATAAAATAAATGCATTTTGCACAAAAGCACATTTTATGAATTTCAGAGATAGTAATATAGATAACTTTATGAGGCATACTATGATCTGATGTCCCCACTTCCAGTTTCAAGAGTACAATATCTTATGAGTTTGAAACGTGGACTTCCTAGCTGTTCATGAATCATAGTGGAGTGACATACATACATTAACCTTTTTAAACTGTATTTGCCTTCTTTGATTGTGTTTGCTAGGTAAATACAGATTTTAGAAAGGGAAGAGAAAATATTTTAAAATAGTTCTGCTGATTGCCTGCAATTCTGCTTAACCAATTTAGTTCCACAAGCAGTGGATTTAATCAAACCTGACAGGAGTTAATACCAGTTGGAAAAAACTTATGAACAAGTATGCATAATTCTAAGGATTTGGGGCTATTGACAAGGAAATCATAAACACTATTTAGGTAGCCAACCAAGTAGGATGATGATGCCTTCATCCATATCTTACAGCAGGGGTCCTCAATCCCCTAGCAGCAGACCAGTTCCGGTTTGTGGCCTGTTAGGAACTGGGCCGCGCAGCAGTCAGTGAGGAGTCAGCCAGTGTGAATTGCCACCTGAGCTCCACCTCCTGTCAGATCAGTGGCAAAATCATCCTCCCAACCTCACCCGGTCCATGGAAAAATTGTCTTCCATGAAACCCTGTTCCTGGTGCCAAAAAGGTTGGGGACTGTTGTCTTAGAGGAAGGAAAACAATGAAAAATTAATTGGGAACTATCAAGAAATCTGAGCAAGGAAGCATCAGAGGAACTGATATGTTATCCACAGACGATTAAGATGATGCCATTGTACTAGCAAGTTGAAGCTTTCTGTATTCATGATGTTTTAGATCATTGAAAACCTTGAGTGATTTTCTTTCTGAATACAGTTTTTTAATGAAACTATATACTGTGGTATTTATTAAATGTTTATGCATGTAGACCATACTGAGTTATATACATAGCACTAGGTATTACTCTACATAATGGTAATTTCAGAAACTTTCAAAGGTAGTTTTGATTAATTATGATTGCTTTGTGTACTGACTTTACAATAATATTCAACTCCAGTGTATACTACTCACCAAGAGAACTCAAAACATTTTTCATTTTTCTTGATTAATTATTCTTCCTAGTCAGTGACCTTTACCACTTCTTTATACTGCAGTAGTAACAGTAGAGAAAGGTGCTAAGCTATGTGGGCACAGAGGAGACTTTGGAATAGCGAAGCCCTCCTGACAGAAATGATATCTTCATTGAGACAAGGGTTGGTGAGAGTTACTACTCTCACCAACTCAACTCTCAGTTGAGCAACTCAGAGTTGAGCAGAATACTCTTTCTGGCATAAGACTGATCATATGTGCAAACCCAGGAGTAGAGTGAGAGAATGATACATCTAACAAAATTCGGTATAATTGTAGAAGTAAGCTGACCAGGAAAAGAATGACATTTTAAAAAATATTTTAGGGAGTTTTATTTTTGTCTTGAAGGCAATAGAAAAGGATCTGACTTGATCAGACTTGCATTTTTAGAAAAATTCTCCTAGGTGTTATTAATGAGAATTAATTTTATCTGCTTGGCCATGTATAAACTATAGCAGTAATCTAAGTAAGAAACTGTGGAAGTATTGGAGATGCGGATAATTATTAGACAGATCTAATAACTTTTTATGTGGTACTGATTAGATTTGCAAGATGAAGTTTTGAAAGGCATCAAGACTGATTCCATCTTTGGGGCGTGACAAGTTTTGTGGACAGTAACATTAAGAAAGCTTTGACCTGAACACATTACTGAGACAGCATGCTCAAAATAAGGAGTCCATACATTGCTAATAATCATTGCTAACTGTAATTTGAAGACAGCTAAACGGTCTTCATAAATATAAGATTTCATTAAAAAATACATTTATAATAAACCATGATAAATTGACCAGTTATTATTCTTGTCAAATTGATGCTCAAAGTAACTTTAGCTTTTAATTGTCTAATTTTGAGTATAAATAACCAAAGAATATACAAATTAGTCATTTAAAAAATAAAAACCTTACGAGATTTTTGTTGAAAATTTTGAAAAATCATAAATAACATGAAGGGGTACAACACAAAGAAAATATGTGGATGTTTGGAAATGAAAATTCGTAAGTAAAACTTTCTAATTTGGGCAATACTTTTTGACCCAATTCTAACTTAAAAGTGCTTCAAAATGGTCTGAAAGTGCATTAGTCTATCTTACCAAATCTGGATAATATAGTCATTTTTAAAAAGCATAATAAGGTAAACTACAGAATCAGGGATTTTTTTTATACCAGAAGTAACCACATAGTCTAATTTTTCCCCACCTAATTTTATGGATTTAAAAATAAACCTTTACAGAATTGTTATGTGACCTGCCCATAGTTATCGAGACAATGACTAACAGACTCAGGTTTAGAATTCTTCTAAAGTATTTTATTAATTCAGTATAAACATTTTCTTAGTTATTTGACCATTTGGTATAGAATTTCTCTTATTCCTTCTAAATGAAAGTGTTGCCTAATCCCATTCGGTTTTAAAGCTAGTTGGGACATGTCTAGTGTTGCAAATCCGGAAATCTCTTTTTTGAAAATCATTTCACAGTTTTCAAGGAATGCCTCTGAAATTTAGCCTTCTAGTTTCCTTTTCATAGAACAACTACAAACTGGCCAAATTATATCACAGAGGCATCAACCTTGTTGTAAAGGAGTTTAAAGAAGTGCAAATAGAATGTTTTTTCCTAATGTATCAAAATTATTCCAGAGTTTTCTGAGATTAAACATGCATTGGCAAAATGAAGTGGAAAGGTTTATCATTGTCAAATTCAGTTAAGTTCTTCTTCCTACCCCTGTTAGTGATCAGAGAGAGTTTGTGGTATATATTACTGTTCTTTATCCACCAAATTCACCAGATAATCAATTATGCCAATAATTCAGTCTGCCAATTTTATTAGATTTTGATTTTGACTTACTAGTCAAGCTAGTGATCTCGTCCTAGTTCTAGCCAGGTAATGTAGAGTCACTGCAGGTAATATGCTGGTAATATATTATTTTCAAAAAATAACCTGAAAGATTCCCTATACCATTTCTTTTACAAAGGTTTTGTATTTTATTTGTCTAATTTTTAAATTTATCCTAGTTCAATGAAAGCCTCTCTAAGCTTTGTAAAAAGTCTAGATTTTATTAACAGTTGAGTAAAATAAAAAAACAATGAAAATTTCAAAAATCCTTAGACATCTCTGTGAAGAAATCACTAGCAAATGTCTTAGGTTGACAGAAGTCAACCTATGAAAACAATAAAGCTTTGTGTTGGCTCCAAACATTTCATGACATAGGTAGCTGTTGAAAGCTGAGAAATTGTAGTTTTGTTTTCTGAAAACTTATTAACCATTTAAAGTGCTCTCAGAGGTTTGTTATTTTTAACTGCAAAGTGATATAAATTGAAGGCTTAATGTTATTCTTTCACAAATTGCTTTTCCCCACTAATGTTTTTCTTTTCTTAATGTTAACTGGAACTGGCACCAGCAGGCATAAATAATCAATAATATGGTATTTCACACAGATGCAAAATAACTTGTAAGTTATTATTAGGTTCCATTAGTATTTAAGAATTTATAGCAATCATTGAATATTTATTGACAAATTACTTAGTGTTACACACCATTCTAGTCTGTCTTGATCTATCAGTGGATAAGACAAATTAAGTCCCTGCCTTCATGGAGCTTGTAAATATTAGATAAATTATTGCAAGTTTGATGAAATCTAAGGATGCTTGAGGGCTATCCAAAAATTCTACCCAAAAAGGTGATTGTATAGTTTCAATTCAGATTTGCTGTTTGAGTTCATTCTGAAACATCCTGAAAACCTAATTTTAAAGCCAAGGCTTTTCTTAAATCAGTTTGCTCAGAGTGAGCTAGCCCTTTAATTTTCTCTTTTGGAAAATGCACTTCAGGGCCACCTGATTGTAAGGATTATGCTTTCAAAAAAAGCATCTATATAAGAAGAAAAGCAATGTAAGAAATAAAGTTATAATAGATATTTGTCAATGGAAAAGAAAAATCAAAGCGTCACAGATTAATTTGGGAAATGCAGTAAACAGCTGGAAATCTATGCCTACCTTAGGACTATTAAATTAGTTCCTTTTTAATTGCTTGTGTGGCTTATGGCTTTCTTACAGGTAGTTGTGTCTTTCTGTCCTACTTAATTATAAACTTTGTGAATGCATGCTGATAGTGTCTTCTGGATAGTGCCACAGTTCCAGAGTTTTCAAGGAATGCCTCTGAAATTTACCTTAATATTTGCCTCTGCATAGAATAGTTCATAAAACACTCAATAAATATTGGTTGAATGAGTGGAGGAATAAATGAATTCTTAAGGTCTGAAGAACTGAATTCCTTTGGTAGTAAAGTTTTAAGAAACAATTTTAACAAATTAAACATTGAGGCCGGGCGTGGTGGCTCACTCCAGCACTTTGGGAGGCTGAGGCAGGTGGATCACGACATCAGGAGATCAAGACCATCCTGGCTAACATGGTGAAACCCCGTCTCTACTAAAAATACAAAAATTAGCTGGGTGTGGTGGTGGGTGCCTATAATCCCAGCTACTCAGGAGGCTGAGGCAGGACAATGGCTTGAACCCGGGAGGTGGAGGTTGCAGTGAGCTGAGATCGCGCCACTGCACTCCAGCCTGGGCGACAGAGCGAGACTCCGTCTCAAAAAAAAAAAAAAAAAATTAAACATTGAAATGTTTTGTAGGCGTAGAACAATAAATATCTAATATAATCAACTTACTCTTTTTTATGCTGCAGATACTTCTGGGGTCTGTGGTTTATCCTTAATGGCCCACTCCGCCTCTGACATTGAGAGTATTAGATTTCCAAAGATGACCTCTGGCGTTACCCCAATGTCAGTAGGTATTTGTCATTAAGTCTGACTTATAGCTGTACTGGCTAAGAGAGGAGCCTGACGTTTGGAAAGTCTACGTACACAGATGCAGACACATACATTCTTAAGTGTTTGGTGCTATGTTAATAATCAGTTTATTTGGTGATTGCTAATTAATAGATTATGACCTGTCTTGTAAGATGGTCGTCAGTTATTCAGGTTAGATTGTGAAAACTGAGTAGCAACTGATTTACAGAATTGAAAACGGGCATTTGATAAATGGCATGGAAAAATAATGTGTGCTTGTTTGGTCAGATTAGAAATTTACTACCTCAAGATAGGTCACTTTGAGATACTGCCTATTGAAGTATGGTGTGATAGACCTTATCTCAGACTCTTTTCTTGATTATCTTTATACTTGTCAGTAAGACATACTACAGAGGCACAAGGTAGCCTGAGGCATTGGTTGGTTATTTTCTCCTGGGAAAGAAAGAATATGTGTTTTGAAATTTCAGACTCATTTAGGGTTGTATTTTAAAGTTTGGATTTTGAGCTTTTTTCTCTTAATATTTTATATCTTTTGAAATGAAACAATGACTTATTTATTCTAAATATTTTATAAACACTTGTGAAATGAATAAATAAATAAAACAGCCAAAAGCAGTCATAGTAGACTGAGTACTCTGTGTTCATAATAGATGGTGGTTCTGTGACAATTGGAATATTTTGAATAGGAAAACCAGTATTTATCTTACTTTTTTTTTGTCTGTGAGAAGATATAGAAGATAGCCTAAATGAATATTAATTTGGTCTTTTGTTAACAACATACTCTTTTAAAAATAATACCTTAATGATGATATTGGATATTTCTGATACTTTTTTATTTAAAAATGTTTGTAAATATGCACACTGATGTATAATCAATTTATATTATTATTTACTCTATTTTGTCATCTCAGAAATTATGGTTTATATACATTTTCTCAGCTGAGAAACTTAGAGATTCTGTAATATACCCAAGGTAAATGCAGAACTGGAGACCCAAACCCAGGCATTCTCACTCCACTTTACCCTACATCTCATCTGGAGGTTTTTAAGTAAGTTTTTGATTAAAAAGTAAGATGCACATTTGAAAATAAGAGATCCAGTCTTCATATTTATCTTGTATAAAACTACTGAGTAATATGTTAGGGTTTAGCACAAGGCCCGGGTTCCAGCTATAGCGTATTCATAATTTAATTGGAGAAACAAGAGATAAACATAAAAAGAGAGTAACAATGTAAGATTGTATGTATAAGATGAGTGATTCAAACTGTAAGTCCTACAGAGACAGGAAAGATTTCTGTGGATTGGGACTACTAAACTAGGATGACTGAAATGAGTTGGGCTGTGCTAGAAGGAGGCACATAGATGAGCCAGTAAAGGAGTAGAGGGCATTCAAAACAGGGGAAGTACAGAACAAAAGTTAAAGATATTGTTGCCCTGTAGCCCTTGGTATAGCTTACATATATGGTAGAAGATTTGTGGGAGATGTGGTTACAAAGGCAGGTGAAGGTCACATTGTAGAAGAATTTGAATGCAGGGCTAAGATCTTAGGACTTTATTTTGTAGGCAATGGGAAACCACTCATGGTTGCGTGGTTGGTTGGTCTGTCTGTACATGGCATTTGCAAACAGTACACATTTGTTTTTTTCATGGTCAGGACACCTGAAGATTAGTGCCTCCTTCCTTCTATGAGCTACATTGCCACAACTGTGAATAACATGCTTCACGACACTAGGGTGTGTGTGTGTGTGTGTGTGTGTGTGTGTGTGTGTATATTTGAGGGGGCTAGAGATGGGCATATCTGTGTGGTGGGGCAAGAGGAAGAGAGGTGGCAATCTTCATTCAAGTATTATAGACTGTTTCTGTGTGCCAAGCTATATATCATATGAAAAGAAAAACATCTATAAATACAAGATAATAATGAGGGCCTTATAAAAACAAATTATAAACATGAAAAATGATTTATAAAAATACTGAGATTTAAAGATTTCCTGGTCAGAGGCTGAAGTTTACCAGGTAATTTAACTTAGGAGATTCAGCCAAATTCCTGGCAGCTTAGCCAACAGTGTCATTTCATTCCAATATTGAGAGTACCCAGGGAAGCTAACTCCCTGCCTTTCTCATGTCTGAACTACTGTTGCCAAGATCCTGCAGTTCTTCTGTCAGATGACAAGAAGTGTAGCTTTTTGTGGAGCTACCTTTCACAATAACAGGGCTTGTGAAAAGATTCCCCATTTTCAAGATGCAGTGAACCTAACAAGAACTTGAAATTCATCCCACGGCCATACCAATCAGTATTCCAGCTGTAGTAAGTTAATTGGCAATGGTTTTTTTTTTTTCCTTTTGTCTTCTTTTAAAAAAAAAAAAATCCTGGAAATGGTGAAAGACATGTTGTCATGACAAAAAAAAAATGATTGCAATATTAAAAACTGAGAATTCTGGAGGTGGAATCTTAAGAAAAAAACCTCCCCAGTCAATATTGAATCCATACTTTTCTGCCTGAATTTGAAAACTTGCAAGCTGATTTAACATATCTCTCTGCCTTCTTACTCCTTCCATTTCTTTTCTGCTGCCCATATTTATCCTGTCTAATTTCCTGCACCTTTCATGCATGCCATTACAACAAGGCCACCCTCCTCCTCATTACCCTTTGAACATTTGCCATTCTTTTCCAACTCTATTCAAGTTCTCTCATATCTAAAATGAATACATATAATACACTTAATATGAATTGATTTTTTTAACAATGAGATGCCAGACTTGAAAGTGAAAACTTGAATTATTGCACTCAAATATATATGTAAGGTAATGGATATTATAGACATTTTTGAACTCCTATCCGTGACCTCCTATTGATATAGTTCAGATCCCTTCTGTTGTATGTGAAATAGCATTGCTCATTTGGAGACCGACAGTCATTGATCAAGGAAGCTAATTTCAGAACAGAATTGTAGTATTTAGCATCAAGACCAAAGACAATGAAAAGATCAAACATTATCACAATTGGAGGAAAGAGGCAGGATGGGTTGAAATTTGAAAAATGTAGGCCAGGCATGGTGGCTCACGCCTGTAATCCCAGCACTTTGGGAGGCCAAGGCGGGTAGATCACCTGAGCTCAGTAGTTCAAGACCAGCCTGGCCAACATGGTAAAACCATGTCTCTACTAAAAATACAAAAATTAGCCGGGCATGGTGGCAGGCGCCTATAATCCCAGCTACTCAGGAGCCTGAGGCAGGAGAATTGTTTGAACCTGGGAGGCAGAGGTTGCAGTGAGCCGAGATCACGCCATTGCACTCCAGCCTGGGCAACAAGAGGAAAATTCTGTCTCAAAAAAAAAAAAAAAAAGAAATTTGAAAAGTATTCAAGATGAGCAATGTAATACTTAGGTACCAAGTATTGAAGTAGTGCCTTTTTATCCTGGTTTCAGGGTGGAGAGAGGATAGAATGGATTGTTTTTGCCTTTTATTAAAGGCTAGATAGATATCGAAACTTCATTTTAAAGAAATATTTGAGGCCGGGCGCGGTGGCTCACGCTTGTAATCCCAGCACTTTGGGAGGCCGAGGCGGGCGGATCACGAGTTCAGGAGATTGAGACCGCGGTGAAACTTCGTCTCTACTAAAAAATACAAAAAAATTAGCCGGGCGTGGTGGCGGGCGCCTGTAGTCCCAGCTACTCGGAGAGGCTGAGGCAGGAGAATGGCGTGAACCCGGGAGGCGGAGTTTGCAGTGAGCCAAGATTGCGCCACTGCACTCCAGCCTGGGCGACAGAGCGAGACTCCGTCTCAAGAAAAAAAAAAAAAAAAAAGAAATATTTGAAGTAAGAGAATCTATTACAATATGGTTTGCTATTACATTTATGTGAAAAACTGAGGGGAACACCGTTTCCCATGGTGCAAACACAAACCAAAAAAGATGTATTCCATTTAAACTGTAACTGAGCTTATACAGCTAGCCCTTTTTCTTCATGCCAATTTTATAGAAAGGTTACACTGTAATTATCAAGAGGAATGAATCATAATGTGGTGAACTGGCCAGAAGTACTTGGTCACACACAACTTCAGTTTAATAATGGTAGTCACCAAGAAGTTTGAAGTAAGAGAACATTAGACACTTCTTCAATTTTGTTTCAAGGCAATTAATAAAATTCTCAAATTAAATTTTGCCACACATACAATTATTAACTAAATATTTACTTGTAAGTAAGCACAAAATAATTCATGAACCTGTCCTATAAGTTTGAAAAAAAATGGCAAGCTCTCGGTCCTTTTAGGTGTCCCAGTCACTACCTCATAGAAAATGTTCATCTTTGACAAATATAAAGATTCCTGACCAGGAATGATGATTCTTCCTGACTTCAAACAACCACAGTTGTTCAGGGTTCATAGCTGGACGCAGAACCATTTAAAAATTTAGCAGAAGGTTATCTCTAGGTATAAATAGGCCTTATGGGATTTTTACACCTTGTCCATAAAATGATGGGCAGTATTTCCAAAATATTTTAACCAGTCTGTATAACACTAGTACTTTTAATTCACTCATGAAAACCCATATGTAATATTCATCAAATTAGTTTACATGCTTTGTTTTTATCAATAGGCATATGTTTTGTCATTCAGTATACTGATTAGTAAGTCATCGGTTATTGATTGAAATATGAATAACAAAAGTACCTGGAGTGGCCTCCTTAGGAGTACAGATTTCTGATCCCGTCAGCCTGCTCCTGGTCGGTGCATTCCTGATTAGATGCTAGAAACATCTTGGTTATAGTCCACCCTCACTAACATACCTTTAGTAACGTTGTATTTTAAAGTAAGTTGCAGACATTATAATACATGATGTAATCACTTCCCAAATACAGTATCCTTTTTGGTTGCCAATTTGTAAGACATCGTTTGGAGTTCTGAAGTGAATGGCAGAACTTTTCACTAATTTTATTTTTAAAAATTTTGCCTTGTATTTTAATTTAAACTTAATATTCTTTTTTCCTAGATATCTGCCGTAACATTAAGTATAATCTTTCTCCAGTTTACAAATCTATAATTGAAATGTCCTCTACCTCTAACAGTTTTGCTAGTTTTGTTCATAGACAAGCATATACTTGTACTTTCATTAGTCATCTCTTAGCTTAATAGCATTGGGAAATCTTTCAGCTTCAATGTGTTTAAAAAAAAAAAAAACTTCCTTTTAATTTACCCTTATGTATTCCCCATACATTTTTAGAGGCTAATAAAAAACTGTCCTAAAACTTAAACAGCTTTGGAAAGTAAACTATGCTTTGATGGGTTTTCACTTAGTATGTGATCAAAGAATAATTTACCAACTAGGAAAAAATATTTTTAATTGTCATAATGACAAAATATAAGAGCAAAGGCTTTGTGATTTGGGAAAGTCACTTAACCTCTCTGAAGCCTTGTTTTCCTTATAAATAAAATGAAGATAGTAATAATAAGTACTTTATGAAGTAATTTTAAGGATTAACAAGGTAATACATGGAAAAGCCATAGCAAAGTGCCCAAAACATAAGATCTGGAAATTAATAGTTATTAAGAAAAAAAAATCAAGAGAGGAATTTCAGTAGAGTGTTCAACAGTGTCCAAGTTATCTCGTAGAGATCAGGTAAAGCATGAACTACACAGAGTGAGAACTCAACATGCAAGCTTTTCTGCCAGAATGTAATATATGTGTACCTGAAAAACCACTCATTCTGCAAAATTACACAGTAAAAATGACAGGCTTAAGGGAGAAAAAATTAAGCTTTGGGCAATATATTCAAAATCGACTCAGTTTCTCCCATTCTGTAGCAATTTACCCATCTGACAAAGGGCTGATATCCAGAATCTACACAGAACTTAAACAAATTTGCAAGAAAAAAAAACCCCACTAAAAAGTGGCCAAAGGATATGAACAGACACTTCTTAAAAGAAGACATTTATGTTGCCAACAGACATATGAAAAAAAGCTCATCATTACTGGCCATTAGAGAAATACAAATCAAAACCACAATGAGATACTATCTCATGCCAGTTAGAATGGTGATCATTAAAAAGTCAGGAAACAACAGATGCCAGAGAGGATGTGGAGAAATAGGAATGCTTTTACACTGTTGGTGGGTGTGTAAATTAGTTCAATCATTGTGGAAGACAGTGTGGTGATTCCTCAAGAATCTAGAACCAGAAATACCATTTGACCCAGCAATCCCATTACTAGGTATATACCCAAAGGATTCTAAATCATTCTACTATAAAGACATATGCACATGTATGTTTATTGCAGCTCTATTTACAATAGCAAAGACTTGGAACCAACCCAAATGCCCATCAATGATAGACTGGATTAAGAAAGGGTGGCACATATACACCATGGAATACTATGCAGCCATAGAAAAGGATGAGTTCATGTCCTTTGCAGGGACATGGATGAAGCTAAAAACCATCATTCTCAACAAGCTAACACAGGAACAGAAAACCAAACATTGCATGTTCTCACTCATAAGTGGGAGTTGAACAATGAGAACACATGGACATGGGGATGGAAACATCACACACCGGGGCCGGTCAGTGGGTAAGGGGCAAGAGGAGGGATACCATTAGGAGAAATACCTAATATAGATGACGGGTTGATGGGTGCAGCACACCACCATAGCACTTGTATACATATGTAACAAACCTGCACGTTCTGCACATGTATCTCAGAACTTAAAAGATAATAAAAAAAAATCTATGCAGTTTTGTCATTGTTGCTATGATTTCTAGTTATAATCCTAATAAAAATACTAGCTCCATTAAATCTCCAAGAACACGTTTACCCAGCATCAAAGATCATTTTGATCAAATTATTCCATGTGTACAATATACATAATGTTTTTTGTTGGTAGTAAAGTATCATATGCCATCTAACTGACTTGATTCAACAAATCTGCATAAAGATTTGAAAGAATAGTTTTGCTATATTTTAATTGTCACCTTATGTCAATGCTAAAACAGCAAGTTAATACTTTACTTACAAATGATATGCATAATTTTCTTGGGTCACATTCTCATCTCATTTTATTTTAGCTGCTGTAAGTAAAGATGATTCCATTATTTCAAGTCTTGATGTCACTGATATTGCACCAAGTAGAAAAAGGAGACAGCGAATGCAAAGAAATCTTGGGACAGAACCTAAAATGGCTCCTCAGGAGAATCAGCTTCAAGAAAAGGAAAAGTAAGTCATTTTATTCTTTGCCAAGAAGTGAGATGACATTTTTGAAAATCTAGCATATGATCTTAAAAATTATATTTTCATTTTGAACGTTTTTAAAGTTATTTTTAAGAAAATGTCATTTTGGAGTTGTAAAATGTTTGAATCAATATATTGTTTCAGTATTTGGTTAATTTCTATTAATATTTAAAGCTGAAATGCTGAAAACGTAAGCAAAATTTTTTTCTCATGGTTTTTATAGATTAATTAGAAATGGCATGTAGGATACAAAAAATATTGGAATCCAACTAGTGTTCAGTAAAATGTTTCAATCTAATTTACTGCTTAAAAGAGACCCGTGTAGCATTCAAATTAGCCATTTAATTTGGTTATACTTGGCATTTTTTTTCAAGTAAAATGTCTCTTTCTCATCATCTGTTTATTTCTATCAAGTTTTGGCATTGTGTACTTTGTTTTCACTGTTTTTCACTCTTTGGTTCTGATTACCCTGCATCAGTCTATATTTCAATTTAGGTGTGATGAGTTGCAAAGTTGAAACACTTAATATTTCGTTACAGCAAAACAATGAGCGTTTATAAAGAATATTATCAGTTTAATCCAAAATGAATGTGCAAATCATTTGTATCTTTGGGTATGTGTATATATGCTCTGAGAATTTATTTTTTCTAAAGTTTTTGTTAATTCAGTAAATAGTTATTGAATGATGATACTGTGGCAGATGATTTTATAGTTCAGTGATTTTCACAGTATGGAATGAGGGTACCTGGGGTTTTCCAATGGCCCTTTGTAGGGGTCCCTAAGGTCGTCCCTTCTTAAATTCCATACCTGTGTGAGGCTGGATTTTCTTATATCCTTCAATTAAAATAATATTTCACCGCTGATTGAATGCAGAAGCTGGTGAAAATCCAACTGTTTTCAATCAAACCAGCTATCAACCAGATTTGAAAAGTATAAAACAATGCCCTCATAACATTTTTTTCTGGAAAATGTGTTTCATAAAGAATATATTATTGATATTATCATATACTGGATTTGTGTTTTTTTTAAATGAATTAATGAATCTGTTTAAATTTTCTCAGGTTTAATTTTCAATATGGCAAATAGTCTACATAAACTAAAATGTGGAGTCAAAACTCTTGCGACCCTCAAAAATTTTTTAAAATATAAAGGGTTCCTGAGAGCAAAAAGCTTTAAAATTCTGTTGTAGACCATAAGGGTGCAAAGAAGCACAATTCATGCCATCAGGAAACTGGTAGCCTAGTAGGAACATGTTTTAGTTTCTAGCATATCAACACTGTATAGTGGGATTATTTTGTCTATCATTGTGTTTTTGTTCTCTCCGCAATTGGCCTGATCTACATATACTTAAAAATGCTATCTCTATACTATGCTGGATCCATAATGTCTTTAGACAATATATGCAAAAACCCATTGTGCACTAAATTCTTTCTGGTTTGTGTTTATCATTTGAATTTATTCATAGCTTTTAACCCCTTGATAGAGCTCGTAGAGTTCAAGGCATAGTGTGATCTCTTTTATATAGTGAACCAAAAATATTTTCAATTTACAAACATTGAAATAGCCAAACTATTCCTATGGATTAATATGGGAAAGAATAAAATTATAAGCAGTTTGAAACGTTCCAGAAACTAAGTACTTCATTCAATCAATTAGTAGACAAGTGAGTAATGAGTTGAAATTGAATTATGTGCCAGGCATAATATTGATCATGCTGAGGATCCCAGAAAGTAGAAAATAGACACAGCTCCTGTCCTCATGGAACTTTCAGTCCAGTTGTTTTGTCTGATAATGACTCATGGTTTGCGGGAAGAAGGAAATACTGGTTTTATGTTGGAGAGCTGCGTCTTAGGTCTTTTCACTCTATGTGTGAAGCAAAGGTAAGGTTTTAGGTTGCTAACATTTTCTGAGTACACTGTGTTGCTTAAGCAGGTTTCTGATATGCATGATACAGAGATGAAAGAAGTTTAGCTCTGAATCAAGATTAAATATTTTTGTTTAGCTTTTTAATAAAGGTAGTGTGTTTGTTTCTCCAAACATACAGACAATTAATATTATGTTCCTTTTCTTTTCCATGTTTAGGTAATCGTGTCAATGTTTATGTTATATATTTTCACCATTTTAAAAGTTGACAAAGTTGATATAAACCATATCAGCTTTTGGGAATGGTCTGCTAATTATATCATTGTAGGCCTTTTAGGCAGACTGCCCCTATGTAGAAATGAAAAACACCTGTTAGATGTCAGGGAGCATTTTAAAGATTAAGAGAAATTTAGTTTAGCATGTATCAGTCAGATGTTGAGTGGTTGATACCCTACTGTATAATGCCTCCTCTTTTGCTCAAATAAAACAAAATGTTAAATTATGTATTTTGGTTTTTTTTATACTATAGGATTTCTTTGCATTTTGAATAGAGGAGACTGAAATTTTATGGCTGTTAAAAATTTTAAATACTAGTTGTACTTTCCCAATTTTTTTAAATTAAAAAAAAGAAGCTTCTATAAAACAAAAGCAAAAATAAGCCTTAGCTCTTAAAAAAAACCTGAGTAAGACATTCTCAATTACTAATGGCTGGCCCTTATTTTAAGTTTTAAAATTAAAACTGCTACCTGTTTTCCTGCCTTCCTGAAGCATGATTTTTTTCTCTGACAGCTTGTCATCAAAAACATAAACATCAATTAGGTTCATGTACTCTATCTGTAGACTCGCAAATAAATGCAGATGTGGTTAGTTTGCTACTTCCGGGTGAAAATACATCAGTCCCTACCTCTAAACTTCAGTTTCCTAGGCCCTTCTGATTGCATGACCTTCAGTCCCTTCCAGCATTCCCACCAGACATCTTACGTGTGATTCCACTATTTAGCTTCTCTACCTCTGCAACCCAAGAACAAAGAAACAGAAGTAGGGGAAGAAGTGGTCATAAGTACTATGGCTTAATTTTTTTTTTTTTTTTTTTTGTCTACAAGACTTTGTGCAAGTCGTCTTACCTTTCCAAGGTTCAGTTTTCTCATCTAAAAATGAAAGGATTATACTAGATGATCTGTAAGGTCCTTCTCAATATTTATAAATCTATTGTATATTTAACTATTCACCACTTTCAAAACATGAATATGATTTAGCAATAAAATACTTCCACATTTATTAGCTATTATTGATTAAAATTCATGAAGCAATTAAAAATATGAAATATCCATGAGAAAAGTATTCATTTTTTAAATTTAACTGTTTATAGGTATTTTACAATGTAACATATTAAGTACTTTATAAATACCACAGGGTTATTTTGCATTCTGAGAAAAACTAAATACTTATCTATAAAACAAAACTTAATAGTTTTTAAATTTAGTTGAACATTTATTGCAACCCTAAGTCATTGTTATAGTGACAAGGTATAGAAGGAGAGAGAGATATAAAAATAAATCAGAATCTTGATAAGCGCTTTATATGTTATCTCTCATTTAAATCTCACGCAAACCCTATAAGATAGGTATTAATTTATCCTTCTTACAGATGAAAAGCAACCAAGGCTCATAAAGATATAGTTCTTTTGCCAGAGCAGCACAGCCGGTGTTTTATTCCAGAGTTTGTGCCTGGTTACTTCCTCAACTGGGTTTATAATCTTTTGAGAGACAAAGATATACACAAATAATTTTGTGCAGAGCGAGGGGAGTACATCAATCATAAAGTTCTAAATTGAAATATTTGGAATTGTGTTCCAGATCTGTGGGTGCACTATTATATGTGGGAATGGATTTTGAGCATTTTATTTTATCTGAGAACCACTTTTTTGGGGGGTGGGGAAGCTTTCCTTTTATTTTGACTCAATATACAGAGAGAAATGACTTCAGTTAATACCTGAAATACTCTGCAAAGCTTTTAGAGACTTCAGAACAAATATAAATCACTGTAAAAGGAATACAGATATAAAATAAATATAAATTATTAAATTCACAGAGCTTTATAATGAATTTTTTTATTAATCTTGTAAACTTTCAAAGTATCTGGACAAACTATGTCCATCAAATATAAAAGAAAATTTGTAATAAAGTTGCTTTTACCAATAAAAATACTAAATAGTATTTCAAATGAATACCGGATGCCAAAACAACACATACACCTTAGAGTGAGTTTTTTATTTAATTAGCTAGGACTACACAATCTTATCACAGTCTTGTGGCTACAAGGGGCAGAAAAAGATGTAGCGTATTTCAGCCCAGTATTTCCCCACCTCCATAGAGTGCAGTGCCACTGATAGAGTTTGTATAAGGTATTGTCTTCCTGAACCTACAAAAGCTCAATTCTTATTTTGTTATGCCAGATGCTTACAGTATTATCCTTGAAGAAATTGTACAATCCATGCACTTTTGTTTTGAGGAGTTATAAACATCAGAATTTTTGTGGCTTCCAAACCAAAGTGACTGTATCTATTAAAGCTTTTCAGGGTCCTAAGAGCTCATTTCCCCACAGTAACTCAGTTGCAGTCACATAGAGTTTATGTGGCAATATTCACTCTTAATAAAGATTCTTCTTTTTAATGGAGTTTTGAAGAAAGTTATTTGTTTGCTTTCTGATATCTTCTTCCTATGTTTCTATTATTAATGTTATGAATTATAAAAATTAAAACAGTGAGGGGGTAAGAGTCTGGTATTAATTCGTTTATTTTTTAATAAAATGAACTTTATTTTATTTGTTTCCCAATTATAAAAGCAGTTCATGCTCATTCCAGAAAAATCAGAAAACACACAGAAACAAAAGAATGAGCATATGGGAAACTCGTAATCCCACCCACCTGGAGATGACCACCGTTGAGACCTGGTACTCTGTGTCTTTGCAGATCCCTCTGTCTTCCACACTTCATTGACAAAACTAGGCTCACACCAGTTATGCTATAACCCACAACTTTTTTTTTCTTCCATCTAGCAATCGATATGGTGTAATGTGGGAGGAAAATAATATCTTTGGAAGACTATGTTTTAAAAGCAGTTGATTAATTTGAGATATATAATAGTTTATATGTAGAGAGAGTTATACATGGAATTACACATATATTAAACATACATGTATGTATGTTTTGCCGGAATTTCTCCAGGAAAGCTATAACAATTTGTACCCTCACAACAGTGTTTGCCTTTTGAGTTTTTTTTGTTGTTGTTTACATTTTAGAAATACATATATAGAGAGAAGGAGATGAAATTGCATGTGCCAACTTAAAATGGGGTAGTTGACCATCCCATCTTTTCAGATTCTTTTCAAAAAGAATTTATTTTCATACCTTGATTCTTAAAAATTGCTAGCAATGTATTCAAAGTTTAAATCTCAAAGTATTTGAAAATTATGTTTTTTAAATTTAGATGGATAATATAATCATCAAATTCAAATATCTAATTTTTGTAGATTTTTGGTACCCGAACTTTAGACTTTTTAAATGTCAAATTAGGTACATAAAATGAATGTTCAATTGCTATATATTTACTCTGGTCATCATGAGCAAACCTCATTTTTTACACAACTTTAATTTTATCATAATGTTTTCTTAGTTGCAAAAGTAAACACGGTGGTGGTTTTAAAACGAGATAGGTTTTTATTAGCTTCACTCTATGTTTACCTAACTGGTCAGGCTGCGGCTCTCACTTTGCTTGCTGCATATTTTGATTAATGGCCCCTTGGCCTTGTTCCAGAGTATACTGATTATGGTCAGTGCACTTCAAAGATGATTTATTAATTGTGTTTGTGACCCAAAATAATTCAATAAAGATTGATCATATGCATTATTATAGATTTGCCAATAAAATCAACAGTTACACTTTAAGAGAATGTTTGCCTGAATAGATTTTTTAAGTTTACAAAAAGGACAAATTTTTTTTAATGTATTCTGTATTAAATACAGATTTATGGCCTTTTAAAGCATGGTTATTAAATGTATCATAGGCTTGGTCTTGTAAGTGCATGAATTGTAAGTTCTACTTTAACATAATTTCAAGATAATATGTTTCATTGGAGCTTACATAGGTGTTTTAAAAAAATATTTCGATGTTTATAACTCACCCTGGGAACAACCCTTACTACAATTCCCCCAGGCTATTACATACATTTAAATTTTAAATTACTGACAGACTCAGATGTCTGTTTTAAAAAAAATGTTTATAGGAGGCTTTTATAATCTTTCTGAGTTTTAAGTAAAGGGGATTTATCATATGTTTCCTACCTGTTATACTCCTGTCATTTGAAAGACTTTGATACATACAATTTCTCTAAATTTGGCTTGATAATAGTTATTGTTCCAGGCATTTTAAGCACTGTACCAACATAATGTGTAAATATTCATTATACATGGCCGGCAAAGTTATTAATCAAAGGAAATGACTCCCCACTCATAATTTATGGTTCAATATTAAAGGAAAAATAGGAGGTATTTTTTTTGGTATACTGTATCCAAAATTTACACTGTAGCAGTGAAATTCTATAACTTAAATCATCTAGTATGATGTGTAACTCAATGTAAAGTAAGTATTTGGTCCGTAGTAAAAATTATGAAATAAAATATTTTACCCACTAGAAATGTAGACTGTTTCATGTTGTCTGAAAAGTATAAACTAGTTATGCCAAAATAAGAAGATATGAACCCCCAAAGTAACAGAGGTCAGCAAATGGAAGAAAGAAATCAGATATGAGAATAAAAAATAAACCTAAGAAATTAAAAATATATAATGATCCATTAGTATTATTCAAAGACTTTGTTTTTGGAAAATTGTTACTAAAGGACAAAAGCACAAACATGCTTTGTTTAAACATCATTATTCAAAAATACTTTTAGTAAAATTTTAGGACATCATATTTTGTTTAATTGAAAATCTTTTACAATAACCTTGTTTCTAAACAATTTCTAAAACTTATTTCTCTAGATCAAATATGTATATGTTACTTTGTAAAATGTTATTTTTGTAGTAAATGAAGATAAATTATCAGTGTATTGGATAAAGCAATGTCATCATTACCACCATTATTGAATGTTTACTCCTGTATAAATGACTTCTAGAAATACAGAATAAGAAGTTGATACAGCCTCTGTCTTTGTCTTTGTGTATTAATAGAACAATGAAGGAGGAGTAATGAATAGCACACATATGTTGTTTGCTTTTGGGCCACATTACATTTTCTGACAAACTATCTTTAATATGTATATGGCTAACTATAATATGTCTAGATTGTGCCAAATTCCATAGTAGGTATGAAAGCTATGAAATTTCAGAGGAAAGAGAGTTGCTAATCCTTTTGGAGCTATATGGAATAAGGAGATAGGATAAAATCAGAGAAGACTGACCAGGAGGAAGTGTTCTTTGAGTCTGGCTTTGGAGATGAATGTTGTTTCTAAAGGTATAAACACCTGAGGAGGTGTTATTTGAGTTTGGCTTTGACGATGAATGTTATTTCTAAAGGCATAAACTGAAACAAAGAGAGTTCTAACTGAACCCAATCCACAGCGTCCCCTTATTTCCTTTAGTAGCAGAACTCCTTTCCACCACCTGCTCTATCCACAGGGTTTAACAGTGCATGTGCCTATCAACCTAGAGGCTACAATTCCCAGCCTCACTAGCAGTGATGGGTGGCCATGTGACAAAGCCATTGCTAATGAGATATAAATGGAAATGATATGGGTGATTTGGGGATCTTGCCCATAAAATGATTGGGCATACATTCCTATGTCTCTTTCTTCCTTCTCAGCCATTTAACATTTAAGAAAACCATGGTAGGAGATGGGAAAGCAAGATAGGAGGAATCATGGACAGTCTCAGAGAGCAGGACAGCATACCCACCATGGACCACCCAGCTACCTCTGGACTGTTGTGTGAGAAAAATAAATGTCTAGCTTGATCGAAGCCATGGTGGTGGTTTGTTTTTGTTTTGTTCTTTTTGTTAGAGAAATCTGGGATAGTCCCTTACTAAAAAGAAGGGCTATCCTATCAGGGGAACAGACTGTATAAAACAAACGCATGGAGAAGGAGTCTGAAAGATTAAGGACCAATGCCTATATCATTGAGGTGCTTAGAAATATGAATAAAGCTGGCAAGATACGCAGAACGTAGAGCACAAAGAGACATTTATTTGGACTTCTTTTATGAATGCTACAAGAACTGTTAAAAGGTTTTGAGCCAAATAATGGCATAATGAACAGTGCTTTACAAAAATTTTCCTGGAAACCATATATTGGATGGAAGGAAAGTTTATGGGTTGGCAGTGAAGATAGGAAGATACTCTAGTAGTAACCCAGGAAGAGTTATCTGAAGAATAGTGACTGTAATTGATGTAATAGTGAATGTGATGGGAAGGAACAGCAGGGATGAACTGAGAAACATTTGAGGTTGCTATCCTCTTACTACCAGAGATCAGGGAAGCCTCATCAGTTATTGAAAGCTATTTGGTAAACTTGGTCTTTACCAAAATAAATCATCTATCTTACTTTAGAAATCAACCTACCACAAAAGATGGATAAACAAAACAAGTCATGGGGATTGACTTCTCAAAAGACTGGAAAAGCTCCCTTTTCCATGCTGCTATATGTATATACTCAAATGTGTATATTGTGATGCATTGATATTATATCATTTTACATCATTTCATTTGTTTCATTGTTGAACTTAATTGCACCTGTAAGTAATTTATCAGCAAGCTTTCTTCAAATTGTGCCCTAAGAAGGGTTACTCAGGAAGGTGTATTGTAGCCTCTGAAAACCTTCCTTGTCATAGAGGTTCTTGTTTGCCCCAACCACAGGAAATATTTTCTCTGGACATGTGTTTTGATTGTGATCTGAAGGCATGGGGTTTCTCTTACTTGGGGTTATATGATATTCTCCTTACGGAATACAGAGAAAATCAACTTTTTCACTGCCACATTCTGTTATGGATATAGTGCTGATTTTAAAGAGTATTTTCCCTAGGACCATGATATATGATGTTCTAGAAATTTCCCAACTTTAGAGAATAGGATATGAATTGAACAAATCAATTTAGCAAACCAATGAAGTAATGAGATATTAATATAAAATCAGATGGACCTATATATCCCCTTTCAAGGAAATCATGAAAATGATAATTTTCTATTTATTGAGGTTTATCTTGGGTCAAGCAATAAATGGCACCGTATAAAACATAGAAACTGTTGGAGAACATTTTATCTGTTCTCAACTGCTGTGTGGGCAAATAAGGCAGATGAAAATCTCAGTGTTCTCACTGAATAATAAGATGGTCTTTCAGGTCTCAAGTATGTTTTTGGAGTCTTCCATCTAAGCTGTCAGGAACATACACCAATAACTTCCAGAAGAGGAAAACGAACCCATCATAAGAATGAAAATTTGGCATTACACATTATCCTTAGTCAATGGTTATAGGCCTCTGCCTTTTATCTCCACCTTAATATAGTAATGATGTACCTACTGTGTGCCAAGCACTGTGTCCTATGCTGGGACTATAGCACCAAACAAAAGAGACCAGGCACTTTCCCTCAAGGAGGATAGGATGTAATTTCAGAAACACACCAATAAATAATTACAGTACAATGTGATAATGAGGCCAATTGGTGTAATAGTTCCAAGTACATCTAGAATACCCAATTAAAATGAATAGTAGAGGGAGGCACAAATAACAAAGAAAAAATTTGCTACTGTTTTTCATTAACCAAGGATGGATGCACAGATAAGTAACTCTAGGTGAGAAAATATATTACATTTGATAGAGTTCAAAAAATAACCTGAAATTGGGAATTCAGTAAAAATAGACAGTTACAAAAAAGAAAATATTATACACTAGCATAACCTAACACATAGTAGATATTCAATAATTACCAAGTAAATGAAGTAATAGATAGGCCTTTTGTATAATACGGGAAAGAAAATATTTAGTAGATCTAACCCAGCAGAATCTTCCCCTTTTTGGAAAATGGTACTACATCTGTACCAGAGGTCCCCAATCTTTTTGACACCAGGGACTGATTTTGTGGAAGACAATTTTTCCATGGACCTGGAGTGGGTGGGGGGATGGTTTGGGGGTGATTCAAGCACATTACATTTATTGTGCACTTTATTTCTTTATTACATTGTAATATATAATGAAATAATTATACAACTCACCATAATGTAGAATCAGTGGGAGCCCTGAGCTTGTTTTCCTCTAACTAGATGGCCCCATTTGGGGGTGATGGGAGACAGTGACAGATTAGCAGGCATTAGATTCTCATAAGGAGCACACAACCTAGATCCCTCGCATGCACAGTTCACAATAGGATTTGTGCTCCTATGAGAATCTAATGCCGCTGCTGATCTGACAGGAGGTGGAGCTCAGGTGGTAATGTGAGTGATGGGAGGCAGCTGTAAATACAGATGAAGCTTACTTACTCACCCACCACTCACCTACTGCTGTTCAGCCCGGTTCCTCTTAGGCCATGGACCAGAGGTTGGGGACCACTGGTCTATACAGCAACTAAAGCCTTAAATTTAAGAGTTATCTGTAGCTTCTTCTTTTCTCTCACCCCTAGCTCTACTCCATTTGTCAGTCTCATACTTTCTGCTTCTAAAATATCTTAGAATTTAATCTCATGTTTTCTACTTCTGCTGCCACTAACCTAGTCTAAGCCATGATCCTTTTGAATGCATGACTGCAGCCTACTCCCTTTTTTTCCCATTTCCACTTCTCTGACCTCTAAACTGTTTTCCACATAGTGAACTTATGAAAACACAAATTGGATTATATCTTTATACTTCTCCTCATGTCTCCAGACTTCCCATCCCTTTCCTAGAGTATTCCAGTGCCTTCCCATTGTACTTAGTCTACACTCATTACCATAGGTCACGTGCCCTGAATGACCTTGCCCCTGCATCATCCTGAAACAATATATTGTTTCAGGATATTTTGAGACAGTCTCACTCTGTCACCCAGGCTGGAATGCAGTGGCAAGATCTCGGCTCACTGCAATCTCTGCCTCTTGGGTTCAAGCGATTCTCCTGCCTCAGCCTCCCAAGTAGCTAGGATTATAGGCGCCCGCCACCATGCCCAGCTAATTTTTGTATTTTTAGTAAAGATGGCGTTTTGCCATGTATAGGAAGACAGAAGGGGTTTTCTTTAGCCCGTTTAATCAACTACTAACTAAAATGCATTCCTGGATTGTCTTTCACAGGCACCATGAACCTGATTGAAATTTTCTGTTGGTGGAAGTTACCTGAAATTTTGAAAATTCTTATTTCTCTTGACATTTATATTATTTTACTTAATTGCTTACTGCCTTTGGCATTTTTTGAAACTTGAAAATTATTGTAATCCTGTCCTACATTTGAAATACTTTACAATGATAAGGAATTGAATCCAGTAACTCATTCATTCTGAATGTTTGGAATATCATAGATTATTATGTACTCTAAGAATCCTAAATTTATTACTAATTATACTCCCATTTGAATTACAAGCAATAAAGGAAATAATGTCAATCTAAAATAGCATAAAGTCATTCTTATTTTTTTGTTTCATTTTGTCTACTTGTTTCACAAATGTATTGTTATAATATTGGGATGGAAATTATTAATTATCTAATCCAAAATAATAATATATGGCATGTAACCATTACATAAATGCTTTGTGGGACAATAAGGCATATTACTTTAAATGAAAGCCTATTTATCCTGGTAATGTCTACTCTTTGATCACAGTTTTGCCTTCTGAATCATATCAGATAAATCTTCTACATTAAAGTCACTCGTATAAAATAGAGTCATGTTGAGTACATAAAATATGATGCAAATGCATCATATTCTCTCTATTCCCCTCTCCTACATAAAAAGGGGGAGGGAAGAGAGAGAGAGGAAAGGGAACAATTTAAATAGTGCTGGGCATTCTAGTCCAGCATATGCCCAGGAGTGAAAATGAAATGGGAAATATATATCTCCTTTCCCTAGCTGTTTGAGTTCCCACTGTCTTTCTGTTATGTAAGCACTGCATTTAAAGATAAACCTTTACATGCAACTAAACACAAGGCAACCATGTAACATTTTCTAGTGCTTCATGGAAAACAAATAGCCATAAATCCTAAAATAGGAGGAAACCTGTTGATCCTGGGGTGCTGGACCAACTGAAATTTGTATAACATGCTGGATTATGGTATTTTCCTAAGGATTTTTCAGGATAATTTGATTTTCACATTAAGACCTACAATTAAAACTCTATCACTAAATTAGATATAATTCTATTTAACTTGAAGACCATTTTATACTCTGGAGTTTTTCTTCTGCAAGCTAAGAGCCTAAGTTTTTAACATTCTTGTGTATTATATTGTTGTCAATCATTCTCTTAGTTGGATTTGCTTTTCACTGAATGCATATAATTTTCCAGTGTTCCATTAAAGTCATGCACCCCAAACTCTGTTTATATCTCAGACATGGTGTGATCTTTACAGAGAATAATGGGATACTACACTTCTGTTAGTGTGGGGTGCTCCCTTGTTGTTACACCTTTTTTATTATTATTATGTATTATACTTTAAGTTCTGGGGTACATGTGCGGAACATGCAGGTTTGTTACATAGGTAGGTATACATGTGCCATGGTGGTTTGTCGCACTCATCAACCCGTCATCTAGGTGTTACGCCCCCGTATGCATTAAGTATTTGTCCTAATGCTCTCCCTCCTCTTTCCCCCCACCCCACGATGACAGGCCACAGTATGTGATGTTCCCCTCTCTGTGTTTATGTGTTCTCGTTGCTTAACTCCCACTTATGAGTCAGAACATGCAGTGTTTGGTTTTCTGTTCCTGTTAGTTTGCTGAAAATGATGGTTTCCAGCTTCATCCATGTCCCTGCAAATGGCATTAACTCCTTATTTTTTATGACTGGATAGTATTCCATGGTGTATATGTGCCACATTTTCTTTATCCAGTCTGTCATTGATAGGCATTTGGGTTGGTTCCAAGTCTTTGCTATTGTAAATAGAGTTGCAATAAACGTAAGTCTGCATGTGTCTTTATAGTAGAATGATTTTTAATCCTTTAGGGATATACCCAGTAATGAGATTGCTGGGTCAAATGGTATTTCTGGTTCTAGATCCTTGAGGAATCACCACACTGTCTTCCACAATGGTTGAACTAATTTACACTCCCACCAACAGTGTCAAAGCATTCCTATTCTTCCACATACTCTCCAACATCTATTGTTTACTGACTTTTTAATGATCACCATTCTTACTGGAGTGAGATGGTATCTCATTGCGGTTTTGATTTGCATTTCTCTAATGGCCAGTGATGATAAGCTTTTTTTCATATGTCTGTTGGCTGCATAAATGTCTTCCTTTGAGAAGTGTCTGTTCATATCCTTCACCCACTTTTTGATGGGGTTGTTTTTTTCTTGTAAATTTTTTTAAGTTCCTTGTAGATTCTGGATATTAGACCTTTGTCAGATGGATAGATTGCAAAAATTTTCTCCCATTCTGTAGGTTGCCTGTTCACTCTGATGATAGTTTCTTTTGCTGTGCAGAAGCTCTTTAGTTTAATTAGATCCCATTCGTTAATTTTGGCTTTTGTTGCAATTGCTTTTGGTGTTTTAGTCATGAAGTCTTTGCCTATGTCCTGAATGGTATTGCCTAGGTTTTCTTCTAGGGTTTTTATAGTTTTAGGTTTTACGTTTAAGTCTTTTAATCCCTCTTGAGTTGATTTTTGTATAAGGTGTAAGGAAGGGATCTAGTTTCAGTTTTCTGCATATGGCTACCCAATTTTCCCAGCACCATTTATTAAATAGGGAATCCTTTCCCCCTTGCTTGTTTTTGTCAAGTTTGTCACACATTGGATGATTGTGGATGTATGGTGTTATTTCTGAGGCCTCTGTTCTGTTCCATTAGTTTATATATCTGTTTTGGTGCCAGTACCATGCTGTTTTAGTTACTGTAGACTTGTAGTATAGTTTGCAGTCAGGTAGCATGATGCCTCCAGCCTTTTTCTTTTTGCTTAGGATTGTCTTGGCTATATGGGCTCTTTTTTGTTGTTGTTGTTCCATGTGGCTGTTACACCTTTTATTCCTGAGTTATCACTACTTTTCTAGTTGTAGATACTGCTGCTCCTGTGTCAGGGCTCACCACTATGTGAGCAAGCTACTTAATGAGTCTACGCCTCAATATTATAATTTCTAAAATGGGAATAGCAATACCTACCTCGTTAAAATTAAAGAGATGACAATTATATTATGCCAGGCACATGATAAATGTTCAATATTGGTAAATGCCCCAACTCTTGCTCATGTTCATTCTGTTTTCCCTTTCCAGTACCCAACTGTCTAGGTTTGAACGTAAACTGTCTTCCAAGTCAGGTTAATTACTTGTGGAAAAATTACACTACGAAAGCATTTGTCTTTGTTATGTTTAATAATTTATAATCTAATTTTTATCATCTGAAATTCGAGAGTAATTACAAAGTATCAAGTGTTGTGTTATGTAACTTTTGTACCTTCCCTGCTCATGCCATGTACTTTGTGTATTTTGAAATCATAAGCATCTTTTCAACAAATATTTGCTGAGTACCTAATGTGAGCCAGACAGTGACTTAGGCACAGAGGATAGAAGACATGGTGGTGAGCAAAACAGCTGAGATTATGTTTTAGTGGTGTGAAACAAGTGAAAAAGAATAAATAAACATGGACACATTGTAAAATAATAAAGAAATATGCAGATAATTAAGGTGATGCAAAAGATTGTGATGAGGTGGTTCCTTTTTATATAGAATGGTCAGGAAATTGGCATTTAAGCTGAGCCTAAATGACAAGAAGACATCCTGCAAAGATTGAAAGAAAGGTAATGCAAAGGCCCTCAGGTGAGCAAATCCATTGTATTGAAGGAATAGAAATATGTACCATGTAGGGGAATGAGAGGGAGTGGTATGGGATGTATGTATCAATGAAATAAGCTTTGAAGGCAAATGGTCTTTAAATTTTATTCAAAGTATAATGGTAAATTTTAATGGCAATGACATGGACTGATGTTGTCTTTAAAAGATTGCTATTATCAGTATGTGGAAAATGGATTTGGAAGTAGGGGGTTATCACTGTGTGGAAAATGGATTTGGAAGTAGGGAGCTTGTGATAACAGACAGATCACAGTAGTCCAAGTTGAAGTCGGTCTTAGAGTAGGCTAATAGAGGACCTAGTGAAGAATTCTTAGATCATGCATATGTTTTAGCAGTAAAGTTCTCAAGACTTGCTAGTAGGTTTGATTTAGAATAAGGGAGAGAAAGGAATCAGGAGGATTCCTATGTTTTAGCTTGACAAACTGGGTAAATGCTGCAGCTTTCAGACATGGGAAGAACTGAGAAAGAAACAGCTTTGCAGGTCGTGAAAATAGATGGTTCTGTTTTGGCTAGGTTAGGTTTTAGAGACTTAACAGACATCACAGCAGAGATACCAAGATATATATGAATCTAGAATTCCTGCGACAAATGAGGTATGAAGATAAAGATTGGAGAGTCCTAGACATTTTGGATTTATGACCATGATCTTAAAGTGAGCACAGACAGCATGAGTGGCTGTTTCTCTTCAGCAATGTGTGGATGCTTCCTAATGTGTAGATTTACACAGCAAATACAATGAAAGTAAAGAAAGGGATTATCGTAGTGTCAGATTTACATGCATGATTCTTTAATGGATTGTAGCATTTGTGGAAAAATGAATACAGTTGCTCTTTGAATAACTATTTTGTTGATTATACCTGGATTTGATACCCAGGTGATTCCTTCCTGGGCTCTTAGCTCAATTTTAGTGTGATCCCAGAACTGGATTTAAATACAGACAGTCCCTGATTTACAGTGTCTTGACTTAGGATTTTTTGACTTTATGATGGTGCAAAAGCAATATACATTCAGTAGAAACTCTACTTTGAATTTGAATTTTGGTCTTTTCCTGGACTAGCAATATGTGGTACAATACTTTCTCCAGATGCTGAGCCAAATCATCTAACACAGAGCCTATTTTAATAATAAAGTGTTGAATAACTCATGTCTTTTATTAAATACTGTACTGAAAGTCCTCTGAGCATGTCTAAGATAGGTTAGGCTAAGCTATGATGTTTGGTAGATGGTATGGTTTCAATACTTGTTTCTTCCAAAATCCATGAGGAAATTTAATCCCAAATGTGTCAGTATTCAGAGGTGAGACCTTTAAGAGGTGATTGGGTTGTGAGGGCTTTACTCTAATGAAGGGATTAATCCATTCATTTATTCATGGATTAATCATTCGTGGATTAATGCATTAATGAGTTATCATGGGAATGAGGCTGATGGCTTTATATGAAGAAGAAGTGGAAGAAGAGAAATCTGAGCTGGCATGCTCTGCCCCCTTGCCATGTGATGCCCTGAACAATCTCAGGATTCTACAGTGGCTTCACCCATAAGAATTGTCTCTCCAGATGTGGCTCCTCAACCTTAGACTTCCCAGGATCCAGAACTTTAATAAAGAAATTCCTTTTCTTTATAAGTTACTGTTTCCTATTTAATATACCTAACCTAGTGTCTTTGTGTGTTTTCTGTTGCTTATAACAGAATCTTATTATAATTTGTAATTTATAACAGAATCTTGTTATAATTTGTTGCTTATAACAGAATCTGGTTATAATTTGTTGCTTATAACAGAATCTTGTTATAATTGTTTACTTATGAATTTTCAATTTGTGATGGTTTTATTGGGATGTAACCCATCATAAGTGAAGGAGCATCTACATATTTAGTATTGGGGGGAAGTTCTAAGAGGACATAATTAATTTATTTAAATCACACTTTATATTGAACTCATCTGTCTATGTAGAATCAGTGAATCAAAAGAATTTCTTGGGAGCCTTTCAAGTTGCAGATTCTGATTTCATAGCTTAGCCAGGCAGAGAAAGCAAAGATATGTGAAACCATAATAGAGCAATTTTTGGGGTAACTGTGATAGTCATTAGTTCTGTTCACCAAATATTTCCAGCTCTCTGCCTTCTGGGCATATGATGAAATTGCACTTCACAGCTATCGTTGAGTAAGACTATATTAGTTCTTGCCAGCAAGTTTTGATTAAAAGTGACATGTGTAACTTCTGAGCCAGAGAACTTTCTTCTGCCATAGCAACTGGCAAAGCTGGTGGCTGCCCTGTCATCCTGGATCCTGGAATAAGGAGACAGCATGGAGTGGAGCCCTCAGGCCGCCCATGATGGACATACAACAAATGAAAAATTAAAGCTTTGTCGTTTCAATCCACTGACATGTTGGGGTATTTGTTACTGTATATACCCAACCTATTCCAACTGATGGGTTACAGAGACATCTAAATATGGCATATTTTTAGCACCATCACACTCCTATGTCCATTTAAAAATAAGAAACTATAAAACAACATTGGTTGAAAGTTTAACATCATTACCATGAAGTGAATATTGACACCTTCACTGTAAGCAGAATAGTCAAAATAAACCATTGTTTAGCTACCTTGTTACAAATTTACAAGTTTGTAACACATTTCCAAATGTTATAATCTGGAAGTTTTGTTTTGTCTGTACCAATGTGATTGTCTAGTACAGAAACTTTAGGATAACTATACATTCTTTGATGATTTTGCAAAAATAATTTAATATCTTGTTTAAGAAAAATACAGCATTTTCATTTAATATCTTGTTTAATAAAGAAAACAATTTCTTGTTTAATAAAGCATTTAATATTTTGTTTAATAAAGAAAAATACATCATTTTCAAGCAGGTAGTAGAAGTAGGTTTTATTATTTACAGAGCTCTTCAACAAACGCTCTTTTATTAGCTCATCAATTTGACAGTCAGACAAATGGAGTCAAGCTCCCATCCAGGAGGTTAAGAGAGAAAACACTCAGATTTCACATCACTTCACCCCACCTAATGACTTCACTTTCCGTTTGACTTGTTGTCTGGCTCTGTTAATTATTGAACTAAAAAAATGTACTAACCAAATTGAAGCTGTAGTCTTCACTCCCACTAAATATGCAGAGATTAACCACAATGCAGATGATCTGGAAACATAAATTAATTTTAGTCATAGAATTTTTGAGGTAGAACTATAGTAAGAAAGACTTTTCTTTACTAAATATTTAGTGGTATCTGTCTTAGTCCATTTTTACTGCAATAATAAAACACCACAGTCTGGGTCATTTATAGATAATAGAAATTTACTTCTCACAGTTCTGAAGGCTGAGAAGTCCAAGATCAAGGTTCTGGCATTGTGTCTGATGAGGGCTTTCTTGCTGCATCTTCACAAGGTTAAAAAAGACAAATGCTATGTCTTCCCATGATGGAAGGCAACAGTGCAAAAAAGGGCCTAAACTAGTTTTCTCTAGCCCCTTTTTTAACTGTACAAAAATAAATAAACTAACATTATTAAGTTACTACTTCAGTCCTTATGTTGTTTTTTAAAAATAATCAGTTTGAGGTCAGGCGCAGTGGCTCATGCCTGTAATCCTAGCACTTTGGGAGGCCGAGGCGGGTGGATTACCTGAGCTCAGGAGTTTGAGACCAGCCTGGGCAACATGGTGAAACCCTGTCTCTACTAAAATACAAAAGATATTAGCTGAGCGTGGCGACGTGTGCCTATAGTCCCAGCTACTTGGGGGGCTGAGGCAGGAGAATTGCTTGAACCGAGGAGGCGGAGGTTGCAGTGAGCCGAGATCGTGCCACTCCACTCCACTCCAGCCTGGGTGGCAGAGCAAGACTCCATCTCTACCAAAAAAAAAAGATATATGTACTTTATAATATATTTATATATATATATTTTATAATATATTATATTTTATTATATCTAAAATAATATATTTATATATATATCAGTTTGAAACACATTATTGAAAGTGAATACACACAATAAATTGAAAAATAGGGATGCATAGTGCTGAATACATATCAACCAACTTATCTTCATCTGTTGCCTGCTGTTGTAGACAAAATTTTACACACAATTAGCATATTGACAGAGCAGCCAGAATACGTAGGAGAAAGTGGCAAACTACTAGAAATGTAGCTCAAAGCTCTGGATCCATCACCAAAAATACTAAAAATAAAAATAAAAAAATTCATTGTTTATCTGGGAGCTAACCGCACTATGGCACTGAATTATCTACTACTCACAAAACAATTTTTAAAATATCAAAAGTGCCAGAGAACCTTCATTAACAGTGTTTTTAAGTCAAAGTTTTTACTTTAAATATGTGATGATTACTCAAATACCCTACGCCATATGGCAGGCCCTATCACAATAAGTTACAAATAGTCTGAATTTAATATCTTAAATGTGATATGGTTGCTGTAATACATACTGTGTGAATATCTTAATTAACCTCTTTCGGGTAGGTGATAATTAAAAGATTTAAATTTACAGTTTCAATTTCTGCTCAGAAAAATGATGTCAGTATTCTAGCAATAGTGATGGCATCCCATTATTGTAAACGCAGAACATGATAATGTCTGTACAAGTGAATCTATATTCTATGTGCAAGTTTTCAATGGTGCAAGTTTATAACTAAAGCTGGGTTTAACAGATGCTTTCTGACTTCTGAAAACATCATAAAAATCCTTCCTAAAGTGAACAAACTAAAGTTACAAGTAGGTGACACTAGTTGTTTTTTCCCTTTATGCGTGATGAACTTCATGAAGCATTAACTCCTGAGGTATATTTGTTTCTGGACCATACAACTTACATCCTCTTCTTTCAAAGGCAGCTACCATCTGCTTTATAACTTCATCGAAAAACAGTGTGGCAAGGTGAGAGTGTAGAAGAGATTGAAATTCAAAAGAAATGGAAAAACCAGAGGTACACGTTTTTGAGTAGCCTGGAAGACCTGGGCTAAAACGCCAGTCTCCAAATGATTGAGAAGTTTCCCATCAATACAGGTTGCCTTTCCGAAATGAGGTTTCACCAAGGTTACTACTGATGTATATTGCCCCAACACAGGTGGAAACCCAATTTCTGTTTTTTTGTTTGTTTGTTTGTTTGTTTGTTTTTAATTATACTTTAGGTTTTAGGGTACATGTGCACAATGTGCAGGTTTGTTACATATGTATCCATGTGCCATGTTGATTTCCTGCACCCATTAACTCGTCATTTAGCATTAGGTATATCTCCTAATGCTGTCCCCCTCCCCCAACCCCACAACAGTCCCCAGAGTGTCATGTTCCCCTTCCTGTGTCCATGAGTTCTCACTGTTCAATTCCCACCTATGAGTAAGAACATGCGGTGTTTGGTTTTTTGTCCTTGCGATAGTTTACTGAGAATGATGTTTTCCAGTTTCATCCATGTCCCTACAAAGGACATGAACTCATCATTTTTTATGGCTGCATAGTATTCCATGGTGTATATGTGCCACATTTTCTTAATCCAGTCTATCGTTGTTGGACATTTGGGTTGGTTCCAACTCTTTGCTATTGTAAATAGTGCCACAATAAACATACGTGTGCATGTGTCTTTATAGCAGCATGATTTATACTCCTTTGGGTATATACCCAGTAATGGGATGGCTGGGTCGAATGGTATTTCTAGTTCTAGATCCCTGAGGAATCGCCACACTGACTTCCACAATGGTTGAACTAGTGTACAGTCCCACCAACAGTGTAAAAGTGTTCCTATTTCTCCACATCCTCTCCAGCACCTGTTGTTTCCTGATTTTTTAATAATGGCCATTCTAACTGGTGTGAGATGGTATCTCACTGTGGTTTTGATTTGCATTTCTCTGATGGCCAGTGATGATGAGCATTTCTTCATGTGTTTTTTGACTGCATAAATGTCTTCTTTTGAGAAGTGTCTGTTCATGTCCTTTGCCCACTTTTTGATGGGGTTGTTTGTTTTTTTCTTGTAAATTTGTTTGAGTTCTTTGTAGATTCTGGATATTAGCCCTTTGTCAGATGAGTAGGTTGCAAAAATTTTCTCCCATTCTGTAGGTTGCCTGTTCACTCTGATGGTAGTTTCTTTTGCTGTGGAGTAGCTCTTTAGTTTAATTAGATCCCATTTGTCAATTTTGGCTTTTGTTGCCATTGCTTTTGGTGTTTTAGATATGAAGTCCTTGCCTATGTCCTGAATGGTATTGCCTAGGTTTTCTTGTAGGATTTTAATGGTTTTAGGTCTAACATTTAAGTCTTTAATCCATCTTGAATTAATTTTTGTATAAGGTGTAAGGAAGGGATCCAGTTTCAGCTTTCTACATATGGCTAGCCAGTTTTCCCAGCACCATTTATTAAATAGGGAATCCTTTCCCCATTTCTTGTTTTTGTCAGGTTTGTCAAAGATCAGATAGTTGTAGATATGCGGCATCATTTCTGAGGGCTCTGTTCTGTTCCATTGATCTATATCTCTGTTGTGGTACCAGTACCATGCTGTTTTGTTTACTGTAGCCTTGTAGTATAGTTTGAAGTCAGGTAGCATGATGCCTCCAGCTTTGTTCTTTTGGCTTAGGATTGACTTGGCGATGCGGGCTCTTTTTTGGTTCCATATGAACTTTAATGTAGTTTTTTCCAATTCTGTGAAGAAAGTCATTGGTAGCTTGATGAGGATGGCAAGGAAACCCAATTTCTAATTGTGTTTTACAATATCCGGATCTCTTTGATACTACATCTGATTTTTACACCAAGGAATGAAATGCTTGTAATCCTCTATTCCTGATACTACATCATGCATTTCCTTCATGTTTCCTGAATGTCTTAAAATTCTCTCTGAATATTCTTTCCTTTTGTTTATTAATGGTGCCGCGATTTTGAAGAAAGTTCTTGCACATATCTCCTTAGGCAAAATTGAGGTATGTAGTGGAAGAGTTCTGCTCATCCGTATACCACAGGAAGCTAAATATCTGACATTCTGCACAGGCCCCTGCACTGGAGCCCACACTCCGACCACTGTAGCCGACTTCAGATGGCATCTCAAGACCACCCTTCTCAAGGCTGCCTGACCAGTCCAAGCTGCCATGATAGACTCCTCTCCAGCCCTTTTATAAGACACGAATCCATTCATAAGGGCAGAGCCCTCATCACTTAATTACTTCCCCAAAAGGCACCACCTCTTAATATCACCTCATTGAGGGGATTAAGCTTCAACATGAATTTTAGAGGGTCACCATCATTCAAACCATACCAATCTGTTTATCTGTTGTTTAGTTGTAAACTGGCATAGAAAGCCAAATGAAGTATAGGGGACTTTATTCATGGTCACTGTTATTTGCCCACTGTGTATCTCATCAGGATTTGTCTATATATCCTCTTTCCTGGAGTTTCTTTTAGTGCAAGGTTTACCTACACAACATGATAGCTATAGGAAAAAATCCTGGTATTTCAAGCTAATGTTTGTGAAGAACATCCCCTGTATCTTAAGACTTGCAAAATAAATAGCATTCAACTCAAAAGACATCTTGCAATACTGGTATAGTTAGCTATAAGAATATCAAGCAATATAAGGTAGGAGACCTGGGTTCAGGTTTCAACTGTGTAATTTACTACACCATATGACTTTTTAACCTCTTTCAAATCTGTCTCCTTCTTTCCATGCCTCCTTCACTGCTTTGATTTAAGCCCTTCTTACATAGCTCCCTTTCAGACTTGATTCCAATACAGCTGCCAGAGTGATCCTTCTAAGATGTTAATCAGTGTCAAGTCTTTTTAATGAGTCCCTACAGTTCTCAAGATAAAGTTCAAACCCCTGAATTTAGTATACACAGGCTTTCATGAGCTGCGCTTTCCCTAACTCCCTAGTCCTAAGATTGTAAAGTGAGACAGACTGTTAGCAAAATGCAGCTCACGTATGTGTTTGGTCGAGTTTGCACTGTTTTTTTTTTTTTTGTACCATCATTAATTTAAAAATTGAAACCTTTTATGGCTTTGGAAACTAGAAGATATTCCCTCACATGGTGGCAATTGGTTATACTGACTGTTCTCTCTAGAATGGACGTTCACTCTTAAATTTACTACAGTTTCCACCCACAAAGTTTTACCCCCTTACGTAACTTGTGGGCAATTTGCATTTGCCTCTGGCCTCATCTCTAACCATTTTTTATGTTCATCATTTATAGCACTGAACTATGCCAAGTTTCTCCAATGTTGTCTGATTACCTTTGCCTGGAATTCTCTCCTGCCCTTTTCATTTCTTTGTCTCACTAAAAGTGCCAAGTAACAAAGGTATTCCCCCACAAAGGGGACTATCTGCTTTTAATTAGCTACCTTCTTATAGAAGCTGACTGCCTGGACAGATCATTGTCCAAAGACAACAAAAGGCTCATCCATTAGGCACCCAGTGGCATTTAACAGGAAGGAAATATTGGTGCTTCAAGGAGGGCATTTATTTAGCCTTAATACTAGCCTATTTGGCATCATAAGTAAGAGAAAGAAAAGTTGAAGAAATATGTCAGAAATAGATTCTGATTCGAATGCTACAATTGGGGTTAGTTACCATTAAATGGCAAAATAGAAAATGGATGACTCCTATGGCAAATGGTTTGGGGAGAGACAATCTCAAAGTTGCTTGGATGACAATGAGTGCCTTAAAACCATTTGGCCTAGAAGTTTCACCTGCAGGAATTTATTCAAGGAAAATAATCATGAATGTATGCACATAACTGAATGATATTTATAATAGCAAAAAAAAAGAAGCAATTTAAGTGTCCAACATTAGAAAATTGGTTAAGTCATTAGTTTTAAGACAGTACTTCTTAAAGTATAGGATTCCATAGGAGTGTGTTGACAGCCATGTCAGAAAAGCCCCAGGCTCTTCATCACCACTTCAATCGGAGTAGTTTCAGTTTTATGTGTTGTACATATTAAGGTTCCATGTGAGACTTTGTTTAGAAAAAAAAAAATCTGATCATAAAAATAAAAATTTGAGCTGGGCGTGGTGGCTCACACCTGTAATCCCAGCACTTTGGGAGGCCAAGGCAGGTGGATCAGGAGGTCAGGAGATCGAGACCATCCTGGCTAACACAGTGAAACCCCGTCTCTACTAAAAATACAAAAAATTAGCCAGGCGTGGTGGCAGGCACCTGTAGTCCCAGCTACTCGGGAGGCTGAGGCAGGAGAATGGCACGAACCCGGGAGGTGGAGCTTGCAGTGAGGCGAGATTGCGCCACTGCGCTCCAGCCTGGGCGACAAGGCAAGACTCCGTCTCAAAAAATAAAATAAAATAAAAATTTGAAAACCACCGGACTCTGTAAATTCTAGTAACTTGACAATATATATTTGGAAACATGTATGTTAACAGCTCAGGTTATCTTTGGGTAGTGACTTTTTCGCTTGTTTGTTTTTGCTAGGATTTGTCTGTGTTTTCCATATTGTCTACAGTGAACATGGTACTTCTATAGCCAGACCAAAAAAAAATGGTTTTTGCAAAAAAACAAAAAAGGAATTGACAACAAATAGTCCACAAGCCACTGAAAATTCTCCAGCTTACCATTTTTGGCATTCAAATAATAGGTTTGTAAACCTGCTGTAGTTATGAAATTTTTCCCACTAAGTATCATAGGTTATAAAGAACGTTGAAGATACAGTTCAACACCCTCATTTTACATTTGAAGAAACTATGTCCAAAATGTTTCACTTTGTCGAAGCTAGAGCTGGGACCTGGTGGTCTTCTGATTCCATTGCCTTTTCTGCTATCCACCTAATTTATAAAATGTATATTCATAATTCTCATTTCTTCCATTTATGTCTACCTAGTTGGAGCATTCATCATTGTGTTACTACTTTTTCCTTTGAGTGAAAACTAATATTTTTGAGGTGCCAGTGATCAAAATTTCTCTGTTTAAAAAAATTTGTCACAAACTAAGACATTAAAACAGGTCCAAAAGCTGTCATATAACTAATTGTTCTGATTTACACAGTTGGAGTTTTATAATTGACTTCATTCCACTAATTCATTAAATGTGTATGTTTAGTCAAATTTATAATTTGGAATTGAGCTATTTACTCCAAACATTCTTACTGTTTTCATTCTCTCTTGGCATCTACAAGAAAGACATTAGATACATGTTCCATGTGCCCCACCTTCCTTCTCAGACATGAATGTACTTGTGAAGCACTCTGTCTTGTATTTCAGGGTCTTAACTCATCTTGGAGTTATCTTACTATGATCACACTGATCTAACCCCCAAAGTAGTGCCTCTGTGTAATATTTTCTACGTATGTATGTATGTCAGGATTTTCCCATGGTTTCTTTTGCGTTTTTATGTTGAGAAGTAAAAACTGGGTATCCAGTCAAGCTTGGAGAGTCTGAAGAAATAGTATGAGGTAATGTGTTTCAAATAAAGGAAAAGGAGAAGATTCATAAACATAAGTCACTTCCCAAAAACCTTCTACCAATCCAGAGCAAAAAAAAAAAAAAAGTGAATAATTCATGATGAAAGGTAATCAAATACATAAAATACATAGAGGTTTTTAAGGTGAAATTGATATAGTTTGTTATTGATGATCCTATTCATGAAAAAACTTAAAAAGGGACTTTGCAGAGCACTCTTTTCATTTGATGTTTAATTATTCTGGTAAAAATGGAAGTCAGTATACCCAATAACATATTAGATCTATAACCAATCACACAATATTGTACCTTAACTCAGTGACTAAGAATTTTTTAAACTATTTTCTCTAAGAATCCTAATGTTTTAATTTACTTAAAATATAAATTTTTTTTATTTTTGTTTGCTTGTTTTTTTTATTTTTTATTTTTTTATTTTTTTATTTTTTATTATTATACTTTAGGTTTTAGGGTACATGTGTACAATGTGCAGGTTTGTTACATATGTATCCATGTGCCATGTTGTTTTGCTGCGCCCCTTAACTCATCATTTAGCATTATGTATATCTCCTAATGCTGTCCCTCCCCCCCTCCTACCCCACAACAGTCCCCGGAGTATGATGTTCCCCTTCCTGTGTCCATGAGTTCTCATTGTTCAGTTCCCACCTATGAGTGAGAACATGTGATGTTTGGTTTTTTGTCCTTGCGATAGTTTACTGAGAATGATGGTTTCCAGCTTCATCCATGTCCCTACAAAGGACATGAACTCATCATTTTTTATGGCTGCATAGTATTCCATGGTGTATATGTGCCACATTTTCTTAATCCAGTCTGTCGTTGTTGGACATTTGGGTTGGTTCTAAGTCTTTGCTATTGTGAATAGTGCCGCAATAAACATACGTGTGCATGTGTCTTTATAGCAGCATGATTTATAGTCCTTTGGGTATATACCCAGTAATGGGATGGCTGGGTCAAATGGTATTTCTAGTTCTAGATCCCTGAAGAATCGCCACACTGACTTCCACAATGGTTGAACTAGTTTACAGTCCCACTAACAGTGTAAAAGTGTTCCTATTTCTCCACATCCTCTCCAGCACCTGTTGTTTCCTGATTTTTTAATGATGGCCATTCTAACTGGTGTGAGATGGTATCTCACTGTGGTTTTGATTTGCATTTCTCTGATGGCCATTGATGATGGGCATTTTTTCATATGTTTTTTGGCTGCATAAATGTCTTCTTTTGAGAAGTGTCTGTTCATGTCCTTCGCCCACTTTTTGATGGGGTTGTTTGTTTTTTTCTTGTAAATTTGTTTGAGTTCATTGTAGATTCTGGATATTAGCCTTTTGTCAGATGAGTAGGTTGCAAAAATTTTCTCCCATTCTGTAGGTTGCCTGTTCACTCTAATGGTAGTTTCTTTTGCTCTGCAGAAGCTCTTTAGTTTAATTAGATCCCATTTGTCAATTTTGGCTTTTGTTGCCATTGCTTTTGGTGTTTTAGACATGAAGTCCTTTAAAATATAAATCTTTCAGATGTGTATCTCATAGAGAACATTTTGCTTAAAAGAATTGTAATTAAAACTGAAATCATTTATAAAGTTGTTTTTACCAAAATAATTCCTTTGAACATCACATGTAGGAATTTTGGGGTGAATTTTTAAATATTTTTAAATGTCATAGTTTTATGACCTCTTCTGATTTAGTCATTCTCATTGTTTCAATGCACTTGGGCTGTTGTTCATTTACTCTAGGATTGAGCATAGAAGCTCATAGATGTAAAATGGAATTTGATTTGTAAACAATCAATTTAATAACTTGAATTTCATGTAAATATATTTTCTCATGATTAAACCTTTGTTGACATAATATGTCAGTGTTTCCAAGGAAGCATTCACATTTAGGGGTAACTATGCTATTAGCTAAAAATTTCAATATAGAAATATTATTGTGACACCTCTTAAAGTTTTAAGTTAAATACTTATAGTATATACTATTAGAATAGCACTACCTGATTATTTTCTAGATAATATTTAAGAATATTTTATGTATATATTAAACAGTACAGTTTTCAAAGCACACACAGATTATTTCATTTAGTTTTGACATATACCCTGTGAAAGACAGAAATGAGGAAGATTATTTAAAAATTAGGATAGTGAGATTAGTGACAGACTCAAAATTTCATGGCTGTTATTTGATAGGGCAGGCCTAGAACCTGGTGCTTGCCCAGGATTATTTCTGCTTATCTTTTAACCTCTATAAATGAAGACGTATACCCTAGAATTGTTTACAGCTTAATAAAAAGCAAGTTGCAGAATTGTACATATGTTATAAAGCAAATAATATAAACAAAAAATACCAAATATTTTCCATTCTTACCTAAATAAATGTGTAGAACGTTACATATAAACTGTTAAGATTGGTTATCTCTGGAGTATGTGGGGCTGGAATTGACACTGAGGGGTGTTTCAAAGGGGATTCTAGCCTTATCTGAAATATAATCTAAATATATTTCTGTATGGCTTGTGAAGTTAAAAATTTTTCTTAACTTTAAGGAATATACAGGTAGACTATGAGAGTTACTGAACTATACCAGGAAGGAGTGGGAATGGATAGAGAGATAAATGGAAGAGTCGCTGCTGTTTCATGAATAAAAACAGGTCATTACACTGTCTTTGCATTCCCTATGTAATTATTTTATGTCTTGTTGTAACCTACTGGTTGGCAGAAATAAAGGAATCAAAAGAGCATCTTTTCAGAATCATTCTAATTTGTTCATAGTTTTGGGAAATATTCAGCAAAGATAAACTGGCCATGGTGCCATATTGTGCAACAAATTAATATCAGTCAAGGGGGGGTTGTTTGTTTCATTGACAATAGCACTGGTAAATTAAAAGTAATAAATTCAGTTGAAAACCACGTGTAATTCTGAGTCGTATATGTTCTGATCCCATTGGTAACTCCTTTGGGCTTTGTTCAGCGGGGTGGAGGCATAGTTCATGATTCCTTCCACTGTCACTTCACCCTCCTGGAATGTAGCAACTGATTTTCAAAAGCTGAAACCATGACTTTTCACAGGAGCTTGTTATTCCTTTTTTCAAAGTTTGTTTGAATCAGAGTGGGATTAGTCTAAGATATCCCCTGTGCTTGGCATGTGTTCCTTTAGAAAAGCTAGCTGATCCAGCCCTTAATTCCTGGTTAGTAAGATAATAGACATAGCTGGGTGAGGTTCTAAAGATGGAATAATTTGGCACAACACATCTCTGACTGAAATCTAAATGTGACTCTTGAGACCAATGGACTGAATTGGTCTGTCTGCATGAATTTCACTTTCCTTTCTCAATTAATCACCTTCGTGTTTGAAGTGTCTCAAAGAAGCTCTTCTCTAACTTTTCTGGCTCACACATTTACTTTTCTGTCTGACAGCTTGTCACCTTTATTCTAGGCCCAAAGCATCCAACAAGTAGTTTTTGCCCTTGCTTAGTGGCTCTCTGATATGATTTTCCAAAATGTACACTTTATAATCCAGGAAATCCTCTACATTCATCATAGCCATAACGGTGATGGCAATAATAAGAGCAGCTAACATTTATTTAGCCCCACGTGATTATGGGGGCTGGCAAGTCTGAAATATGTATGGCAAGCAGGCTGGCTGGAAACTCAAATAGGAGTTAATGCTGCAGTCTTGAGGCAGAATTTCTTCTCTTGGAAACCTCAGTTTTTGCCCTTAAGGCCTTTCAACTCATTGGATGAAGCCCACCCATATTTTTCGGGTAATATTCCTTACTGAAAGTCAACTGATTGAATATATTAACTACATCAACAAAATAGCTTCATAGCAACACCTAGAATAATGTTTTATTGAATAACTAGGTACTCTTACCTAACCAGCTGACACATAAACTAACCATCACAAGCTAGGAACACAAAGTACATGAGAATATTGAGAAGGAATGTTGAGAGAGGTGGACAATGAGGGTTATTGCAATAATGCAGATAACTGACGATGTGCACCTAAAGTAGTTGAGGACTAGATGAAAATTATGGGACAAATCTAAACAATGTGAAAGAGGTAGAGTTGACAGTATCTGGTGACCATTTGGACAAATAATGTAATCAGTAGTAGGAGACTGCCACCAATAATAAATTCATTGACCATCAGTTTTCTAGTCTGGCCTGTGAAGGATTAAGATTTGTGTATGTTGTGTATCTAGGATTTGTTAGGCATACTGCCTCGGTGTAATGACACAGAGTTTTTGAATGACTCTTCTCCAGCCCATTCTCCTACCCTCTTAACCTGCCTTTTCACATCAACATTTTTTGAGGAAATTGAAAAAGAAGGGCATGAATTTTGAAAAGATCCATTAGTAGGCTTGGCATTCTGCCCATTCATAACGTTTCAGGGACAATATGAGAAAAGAAGAGAAACATCTTTTGTACAAAATCATTGGCTGAAGCTTAGCCATCTTGGTTTACAAACAATCTAAAACCCAATATCCTAGTGTAACAGAGAGAGAATAGCACAGCTTTCTATGCCTTATTTCACAAATGTTAATGTGAAGGAGAAAAATTAAGCAAGTTAATTTTATTAATGTTGATATTTGACTATGCCAACCAGAAAACTTACTATTTTATAATTTACAATAGTTTTATTTGCTTACATTATGAATGATTCAGAATGGAGATGGAGAGAGGTATATAGAAGTCTAATCATAAAATCCTCATGATACATTTCCATCCATATAATATTCAAAAGACTGGAATTGCTCTCAATGTTTTGACCATCTGTATAGTGTTAAGTTCCTCCCTAAAATGTGTAATTTTTCTTACTTGAACATATTTTAAATGAATGAATAAATGCATGTCATATATTCATCTTTTCAAAAAACAGTTTTTTGGTTTGTTGATTTTCTCAATTGTTTTCAATTTTATTGATTTCTGCCCTAATATTTATTATTTCTTTTCTTCTGCTTGCTGTAGGCTTAAACTGCTCTTCTTTCTCTAGTTTACTAAGATGAAAGCATAGGTTATTATAGACCTTAGACCTTCTTTTCAAATGTATGCATTTAAGGCTATAAATTTCCTCTCTAAGCACTGCTTTCGTTGCATCCCACACACACAGTTTGCTTACTTGTATTTTAATTTTCATGTACTTCAAAATATTGAGTGTCTTTTTGACCCATATGTTCAGAAGTATATTAATCTCCAAATATTTTGAGATTTTTCTGCTATCTTTCTATTACTGATTTCTAGTTTCATTTTCATTGTGGCTTAAGAACACACTTTTTATGATTTCTATTCTTCTTAATTTGCTAAGGTGTTTTTTATGGCACAGAATGTGGTCTGTCTCTGAATGTTCCATGTGAGCTTGAGAAGAATGTATATCATGCAGGTGTTGGATGGAAGATTCTGTAAATGTCAATTAATCAAGTTTATTGATAATGCTCTTCAGGACAACTATATCTTTTCTGATTTTCTGCCTACTTGACCATATCAGTTACTGAAAGCAGGGTATTGAAGCCTCCAACTCCAATAACGCATTTGTCTTATTCACCTTTCAGTTCTATCAGTTTTGCCTTGTGTATTTTGACATGCTTGTTAGTTGCATACAGGCTTAGGATTATTATGTGTTCTTGTCTATTATGTCTTATTTGACTGAAAGAGTCTTTATTTCTCCTTCACTATTGAAGGATAATTTCACTGAATATAGAATTCTAGGCTGGTGGGTTTCTTTCTTTCAACACTTTAAATATTTCCCTCCACTCTTTTTGTTTACATGGCTTCTGATGTCCACTGTAAACCATACCTTGTTTCTGTGTATGTAAGATATTTTTTACCCTCTGGCTTCTTTCAACATTTTCTATTTGACTTGGGTTTTCTGTAGTTTTTAATATGACATGCCTAGGGATATGTTGGTTAAGTTTCTGCTATGGTGTTCTCTAGGCTTCCTGGATATCTGAATTTTGTGACTGGCATTATTTTTAGAAAATTCGAGATAATTATTACTTCAAATATTTTTTCTACTCTGTTTTCTTTTTCTTCTTCTGGTATTCTAATTATATATATACCTTTTGAAATTGTCTCACAGTTCTTGGATATTCTGTTCTATTTTTTCATTCTTTTATCTCTTTCAGTTTATATCATTTTTTTGTTGACCTGTTTTTAAGCTTACTATTTCATTAACTGTATTTATTCTACTGATGAGCCCATCAAAGGTATTCTACATTTCTGTTACAGTGCTTTTGATTTCTAGCATTTCATTTTGATTCTTTCCTGGAGTTTTCCTGTCTCTACTTACATTACCCATCTGTTCTTCAATATAGTCTACTTTTTCCATTAGTATCCTTAATATATTAATCATAATTACTTTACCGTGTCTGATGACTTGAACATCTGTGTCACGTTTGAGTATGGTTTTGATGCTTGTTTCTACTATTAAACTACGTTTTATTCCTTGCTTTCTGGAATACCTTGCAATTTTCTGTTGAAAGCTAGACATGTATCAGGTGATAGGAACTGAAGAGAATAGACTTTTAGTGTGAAGATGTGCATTTGGGTAAGAATTGTGCTATATTTAATGTTTGTTGTAGCTGTAGGTGTCAGAAGCTTCAAATTCCCTCCTGCTGTCCTTGCTTTTGTCTCTGCTGTGAAATTTTGGCTTTCCTAAATTCTCAGAGAGAGTCTGCATTTCAGCTCTTTCAACTGCAGTCCACTGTTATAATACTGGAGTCCTGTTGGTGTGGTGGTATGATGTGGAAGAAAAGCATTCTCGATTTTTGTGATTAAATCTTAGTCTTTTAGCTGACCTGTACCTTGGGGACTGTGACCTCTACAAGTATTTCTCTGGTGTTGTACCTTTTTTTTCCCCTCTTAGGTGAAACAAGGTGGTAGAGGAGGTTGAAACACGAGCAATATACATATCCCACGTGGGATACGTTTCACTTCTTTCCCAGAGAATAGGCCTTTGTTGTGGAGAAGGACCTGGGCATATTTCACAGTGATGACACTCCCCCTGGCAGAATCAGGAGAAGCTCTTTCTTGGATCTTTACCATGAAAATCTGGTGGGGTTCCTGGACATAAACTGTAGGAAAGGATGGAGACTCCCTAAGACAGTGGCCTTCAGGAGTTTCTCACTCTCATGCTAGTCTACATTAAGTCTCTTGCAGTTCATTAAAATTCCCATTTGAGTGTTCCTATCAATTTTTGGCTCCAGTGGCCTCTATCCCAGGTAACCACATCTCAGTTCTGACTCTCTGGGTTTGTCTTTCTCCAGATTTTTGGACGGTGGTTTGCCCTGCAACTTCAGTTATCTAATTGGTATAAAAAAAGTAATTGATTTTCAGTTTGTTCAGCTTTTTCTTGTTAGGGTAGGAGTAAAGATTATCTTTACGTATTGAATATCTCCTTCATGTAGTAAATTTATTTAATCCATAAATAAATGGAAAGCCACAATATTCTTATTTTGACTTATATATACATTGTATAGAATTATATATAAAGTAGATACCCTTTTATTAATTCTATTTAAGAAAATAGGAACTTAAATATCTATATTTTAATCATTTTATAAATATTTATAACATTATTACTATTATATATCTTAAGTATTCTGATCATATTCTGCACTATGTGATTTGTAAAGATTATCTGCTAAAAATCAATCTTTAGTAGTTGGACACTGTAAAACATACTATTAAGGCCCAACCTGGCGTTGCTTGTCTGAAAAATAATTTAAAAGAATCTGTTTCACTTTATCTGTTACTCACTTAAAGGGAAAATTTTCATTCTGACTTCTTGTTTAAGAGTTCATGTAACAATTTAGAGAGTTTAGGGATTTTCTAAATTAGTACAAAGAAGTCCAAGTTCTCCACAATTTTTTCCCTAATTAAATAAATTGAATTTTTATCCTTTTGTCAATGCCCACTATGCAGAGATCTGTAAAGTGCTGTGTTACAAAATTACCACCCTTTATGAATATTGGCAGGTTAAGACTTACTCTTCCTTAAGCATTATAATGTGCCTTTATTGCAGAGGAAATGTAGTATACCCACAAAATCATTACTTTTTTTTTTTTTTGGTTTTATGTTTTTATTCAGCTTACATAGATTATTCATGTGTTTTCAAAACTTTAAAATCAACAGATGAATGTGAATGCGTTCTGGTAGAAAATAAAGTGAACTTTGCTGGTATCTTGTAATCTCTCTAAACATTTACCTATGTAAATATTTGTGTATCTTTTTTTTCTGAAATGTATGACAGTTCTCAAAAGCAAGACAAAAGAAACAAACAAAAATCATTGGAGGCACCCCAGTGAACTGGAAAACTTAAAGGACAAGAGTTTAAGGACAAGAGTTTAAAGACAGGTTCTAAGCCTTGATTTGCCACAAGTTTGTGTGACTTTGAGCTCCTTTACCATCCCATCCTCCTTTTAAAATATCAACCATAAATGGGAATACTGCACTAGGTAATTAGTAAGAGCATTTTCAGCTCATAAATTGTATAATTCTATGTCACAATCCACACTGAGATTATCTTTAAAAAATTGGTCATTTTTCTATAAAATTTGCCTGTTTCTATTGTATATTTTTTCTTTGAGTTGGAAAGGATAAGAAAGAACAATGAAAAAAATAGTACCTTAAGTATAATAGCAATGCTTTTCTTAGATCAAAATCTATTAGTGGACTTACATGTAAGCCAGGTAAATAGATGCTTACACAGAATAGCTGGGGCAATAGAATAGAATCTATTCCCTCACACTTCATCTGACTTTGTGCCACAGTGCTGTGTGTGCTCTACTTCTTTAGATTAAGACAGCTGGGCCTGTTTTTTTTCAAATTCATATGTACCTGACTACTTACCGACTTTATCAGCCAAGTCATCTTAATTTATTAGGTGCTTTCCTCTGTAACAGTTCATTTGGAGGCACTGTATGTTACAACTTTTGATTTGGACATGATGATAAGAGAAGACAACTGGATTCTGAGGCGCTGCTCAGGCAGGGTAAATGTTGACTTCAGATATAGTTCAGATGGACGGATGGGCGGATAGATAGATGAGTTACATATATGTTTATATTTATATAAATACTATATATGTTGTATGTGTATTTCTGTGTGTGTGTGTGTATTTTATGGTGTAGTAGAAAGTGTAGGACTTGAGGACTTGTTGTAAATGAGATATCAAGAAAGGTGAATTAAAACCAGCAAACTTTGTAGAGAAAAAAAAATGTAAACTTTACTATTTCTTATAGAGCAGCATCTCATAGAGTTGGTTCCTTGATATGGTGAAAATTGCCTGGCAAATAACAGGTTCCCTTGTCATATGCCTTTGGGAAACTTCTTCACAGGCTATAGCTCTTGCATAAGATTCATGGTGCACATTGTCATGTTGGCATTATTGAACCAACATTTTCCAAATGTGTTTGAATTGAGAACCCCTTTTACGGGGAGTGTCTCATGGAATTTTGGAAAACAATGGCCCTAAGCAGTTTCTGATTATAATCATTATACCTTCTGCTAAGTATCCGTCAGTATAATTGGGATTGACTAAATGTTTTTCTGCTGAAGAATTCAGAGTGTTTCATGTTATTCCTTACCCACAAACTTAAGCTCAAAATCTAATTCAAAACAAATCTTTAAATATACATTTGACTTACCCACTGTTCGTTTTATGGTAATGAAATAGCAATATTCTATTTCATAAATAAAACATTTTGAGTAGTACTATATTCCCCAAATTAATGAAATTATTTAACTTTTGTAAATAAAATTAATGAATAGTTCTGCAAGTTAAACAAAGCAGTAATTTTTCTTTAATCTCACTCTTACAGGCTAGTTAATATCCCAGTAGACTGAATACACAAGAAACCCTTTTTCTTTTTGTTTTTTAACTTAGTTGTTTGAGCAATAGCATATTAACTAAATGGTTTTTTTTATAAATTCATAATTTAATCAAATATGTGTTTTTGTTATTTATTTTCTAGATTAGGTGACAAAACGATATTTTGGATTTCTCTTAGTTTATATGAAAAGAAGAAGTTAAGTCTTAATCTTATTGTAGATGTGATGACAGGATAAAATGCTCTTTTAAATCTCTGTATATGGTAACCTAGGTATAATTAGTCACAATTGTCATAAACAATAGAAATAACAATGAGATTTATTATAGACCTTTTTTTACTCAATGTAATTTTATTTAACAATTATAATTTTACATGTAAATAAAGATGTGGAACTCAGGATTTGTCAGCCGACTAAGCCTACCTTCCCATGGTTTTATTCCCAGGCCACCACACCAGAGACTGTGTCTCTAGCTGTGAACCCTGTAGTAGACATTCTTTACTCTTTCTTATTTACTGCCAGTCATATTTCTCTTATGTATCACCATAATGTCTTTCTTCCCTTCCAAAGGAAATGGTATTCTTTTCTATGACCAAAAGTCAACAACTCTAACTCCTAGTGTAATACTACACTATGCTTAACCTATCAGTGCTTTTGTTGGACTTACAGAAATTACTCACATATATCTCTCATCTCATCCATTCATCCCTTCACATTTCTTCACATTTCTTTTTTTCTTTTCTTTTTTTTGTTTAAACTGCTCTCTGTTTGAAAATTCTTATTCCTTCACATCTTTTATAATTTAACCCATCAAAAGTTACCTCTTCTAATCAGACTTTCTTGGAAATCATGAGAACAATCTCTCTTTCCTCTTTGAGCTTGTAGGCTGCTAAGCACATCCTCTAATATCGAACCCATTTTGCCCTATATTTATGTATGTGTCTTCCCTCCATTATCAGTTTGTAAATTTCAGGCAGAGATAGCACTCCTGCATTTTCTGTATTTCATGGCACTTAGCATGATACTTGTACATTGAGTGATAGGTGTGCAAGAGATATTTTTTGAATTGATAAATGAGTGAATGAGTGTGTTTTTACATCAGATCCTATAAGAAAAAGAATACACAAGTACAGAAGCAATTCTGGTTTTGAACAGAGTAGATTGCAAAAGATACTTTTAAATTAAAACTATAAAAATAACTGATGTATCAGTATTCTCTTAAAAGTTGGTTTTATTTTAAAAATTGTAGATACCAATGACATTAATAGCTAACTAATTCTTCTGGTTTCTTTTAAAATCTCTTTTGCAAGATGTTCAAGGATGTTTGACTTTTGTTTTTTTTTTCTATCTTTTAATCATAAATAGGTATAAACAGTGCTTTAAATACTCTGAGTACTAAAGAACAAAATTATGACAAAAAGAAAATGACCATGACTAATTTTCAATACTGTTGGTAGCAACCAGATACACTTGCATTCTAACCAGTGGCATGTATTTGTACAAAAGTTTCTAAGTACACAAGAGGAACTTGCAGGTCATTTTTTGCCATATAGTATTTTGTGCCAAAGAAATATAATTAAAAGATAATGAGGATGATAGATTCAGTTGTTGAATTTCTAGAAATTTAAAATGTTGGTATTTTGAATAAAAAATATAAAGTTATGAACTAGTTCAAAGATAGAAAGATAAAAATAGCTTTACCGATTACTTTAGCTGTATTGTGCTCTGAAAAGTCATGTGCTCCAATTACTCATGACTGTCAGTTAAACTTCTGGTGAACTGGCTAAACAAAAATGTTTTAGGAGCATTGGATAGCTATGTAATATTTTACTAAAGAGAATTAGTGTGTCTTATGAGAATTATGGGTGCAGATTGCCATTAGCAGCAAATTCTGTCTACCTCAATAGCTTTTTAGGAATTGAGAAGACTTCTGGTTGCCTTATTAGTTCATAGGCAAATAATAATACAACTAACATAGTTATGGTTAAAAGATCATGTATCAAAAATAAAACATATAAAATACAATATCAGGGATAAGGCCTGAATTTTAGGTATTCATAATTTACTAGTGATGTATCACTAGTTCATGTAAATTTAGTTGGCTTTTATGATAATACTTTTTTTCTAGCACTCACTTTTTAAAGTGTGATTTTATGGAACAAGAGGTTTCTTGGAAGCACCCTGTGGTGATAGGATAAAAATCCTTGAATCTGTTTAGATAGGTTAATACCAAAGTTAGTAGACAAATAGTGCTTCCCTGGAGTTCTGCAGCATCATTTCTCAAAGTTTTTTATGTTAAGCATTATACCTTAGAAGGTTAGTAAATGCTAAATAAGGAAAAGAGTGAGGAGTTTGCAGACTCTTCAAATATAGGAATCAATGGACTGAGTAAAAGTAAAAGGATTTCTCCTTAAATCTTTTCATATACTAATGTGCATCATGAACTCTCAAGAGGGACATATAGTGAGTAGCACTTGCAAAAATTATTTGACCACAGAACCTCTTTTTAACTGAACATCACTTACCAGTATGGGACATGTTTTCTGAAACACTGTCCTCCTATGTGTTTCTAAGTGAGAAAAAAATAAAAATGATATGCATATAGAATAATCTACCTTACATATCTGTCATAAAATATTGTATATAATAAGATGTCATGAGAAAAGACACCCACTTTGTCATCATAGAGTTTACATGTTAGGGGAGAAACTTCATAAATAAGCTGACAGATACAATAAATAATTGTTCTCCATGATATATGCTATGAGGGAAACAAACAGGGAGTTGAGATAGAGAATCACGGAATGAATCTGCCCTAGGTAAGATGGTCAGGAAGGACTCCAGGCAGGTAACATTTAAGCTGCATGTAAACAGAAAGTACTCATCTTTTTAGAGGTGAGGTATTCCATGAAGAAAGAAGGACATGCAGAGGCTCCAAGGTGGGAAGAAACTGGCCATGTTTAGATAGAAGCATACACAGGAAGTAACACACACACACGCACGCACACGCACAAACATGCACATGCACAAGCCTATCTAGCATGGAGAGGTAAGCAGGATCCAGATCATGCAGAGCCTGGATGCCAAAATGAGAGAGTTTGGAATTTATTCTGTATACTTTGGGAAGCTTTTGCAGGGTTTTAAAGGGTGAACTGTGTTATTTGATTTACATCGTGAGAAGATCACTTTTTCTACTCTAAGGTAGATTGATTAAAAGTGGCCAAGAGTAGAACTTTATAGGACCAGTTAGGAGGCTGTTGTAATCCAGATGAGAGATGAAAGGGATACTGTGTTATCAGACTGAAGACAGAGTTTGATGCTTTCCAGTGGGAGATAAGAGGGAAGCAGCAAGTAAGCAAGACCTTGATCTCCTTTTCTTCCTGGTGTCTCCTTTCCAAATAGCACAACCAGAGATATTTAGTGCCACTGCTTTATGCCAAAGTATTAAGAATGTAAGTTACAAATCTCTCTTGAGTTTGACTTTATTTGATGTAATGTTTGGAAGACTTCCAAAATGACCAACCGAGAAAATGTGTAAAATCTCTTGAAGTCACATTTTCCCTTTGGCCTGTTTTATTCATCTTATTCTGACACTTTAATTTATTTCAGTACACTCTTTCACTTTGAATAAACCTCATCTGCTTTCACCTTAATTATGACAGTCTTGCATAGGACATACAAATGAACAATACATTGGTACTATAAGAAATAAGAATTTCTTTTACAAGGATATGCCACCATGGCATTCTCTGCCATAGCTGTTCTTATTAGCATCATTTACACTAGCCAGATGTTATTTCCCCTAAATTTAAATCATGCTTAATACCATTTATGGACTTTAAGTCAATGATAACAAATTTATTTATTTTATCTTTTGTGGTACATGAATTATATTTTATTAGATAGAAGGAGGTTGTGAAAGTGAGAGCAGAAATTAAAGTAAAAAACAAAATTAAAGAAGAGCAATAAATTAAAAATTTGGCCCTCTGGAAAGATTAAAAACATTGTTTTGGTGAGATTTTGAAAGGAAACAAATTTGAAATATGGGAAAAGTAAGTAATATTAGTAAGAAAAAAGTAACAGAGATTAAAATTATAAATAGAGATTACTGTGACCATTATATACCAATATATTTGAGTCTAAACAGAATAAACAAATTACTAGAAAAAAATATGTGAAGAAGCAGTTTAAAATATTCCCATTAAATAAAAACAATTCAGTGCAATCTTATAGACAATTGCCAACAGACTTGCAAAGAATGGATCATTCAAACTGTACAAAAACCTTGAGCAAATAAAGAATGAACATCTTGGATAATAAAGGGAGAAATATTATTAACAGAAAGGAAAATTACAGGGCAATCTTATATATGCATATAAATGCAGAATTTCTTAACAAAATATAAGTAAACTGAATATGGTAACATTTTGAAAAATAAAATATCTTTACCAGTTTGGAATTATACTAAAAGTGTTAGTGTCATTAAATATTACATAACACATCAAAATTTAATGATAAAAAATTTAAAACAAGACTAAGTTATTGAGAAACCTCTTTCATATAGAGTGCTTGTGCTACACAGAAGTATTGTGAAGATTAATTTTAACTTCACCTATTCAAATTTAAATTACACATACTTTTATATGTTAGCCAAATTTTATGTATATGAGGATTGTAGAGAAGTTAGAGAAGTTTGTTTAGTATTTGCCACATGTGCATTTACAAACTGAATTTCTTCAAAACGCAATGCTTAGGAACATTTTCTCTTGAGTTTTCTATGATTATTAAATGAATACGCCAATACATATTTTAAATAGCTATTAATATCAGTTAACAGAAATAACAAGTATTTTTGTTTTGGAGCTTGGTTGTGAAGAAGAAATACCTAATAGTGAAATTTATTAAATTTTAAATAATATTATAGAGTAAGATTATATAATGCTTTAAAAGTAGACTTAGATATATGTGACTTAAGTAAAATAGTAGGCCTAGTTTTTGTTATTTCTCTTTGGTACTGAAATTGTTAAATACGAACATGAATATATGTGAAGATATGTCTTTTCATACACACTTCAAGTTCTCATTATTTCTCATCTTATTTGTTATCTTTTACTCCTAATGCAGCTCTCTGCTCCCATCTCTAAGCAAGTCTCCCCTTGCTGCCAAAAACAGCAGATTAACAGAATCATTAACAAAAGATTTTGTCTTTCTAAAAATTTATGCCATTCCTATTTGAAATGTATTCGGTTTAAAATACAAACTTTTTCTCTTGCCATGTAGGACCTTTTAATGCATCATTTCTTTATGTCTCTGCCTTACACAGCAGAAGCATATTATCATTATCATTACCATTTTGCATTTTAGGAGATTGAAGCTTAGAGAGGTTAAATAAGTTCAACAAAGTCATAAAGCACGTAAATGACAGTATAAATTACACACTGTATGAATCCAGTCCTTTGAAGTTTGTTGAAAACCGTCTATGGCACCATAAATGTTCTATGTGTGTTGAAAAAAAAAAAACTGTCTACAATTGGGTGAAGTTTTATATACATATGTATTTTTTTCAATTGATCAAATTTATTACTCTTGTTATTAAGATTTTCTGCATTCTACCCATTTCCCTCTGTTTATCCTATGAAAAGAAATTTGGTAAAATCTCCCTTATCTCTTTGTAGTTGTCAATCTAAGGCTGTATAATTTGATGACATAGTTTTATCTTCCTGAAGAAGAGAATCTTTCATTATTATAAAATGACTGTCAGTATTTCTCATGTTTTTATCTCAGTTTGTTTAATCTGATACTAATATAGCCACATGAGCATTCTTTTGATTAGTGTTTCCCTGGTATGTCTGTTTTTTCACCCTTGTTACTTTCTAACTTTATGTGTCCTTACATTTTAGAAATCTCTCTGGCATAGTACATTAAATGGATTTTTTCTTAATCTCATTTAGTAGTTTTTATCTTTTCTATTTTGGAGGAAATACTGTTTCTCTTCTTTTAGTATCTACTCTTAAATTACAACATGCTGTCTTAACTTATGAAAGTATAAACTCAACCAAGTACCCTTTGCTCTTGTCAGACAACAGACAGGAGTCTTCTGATTTGGAAGACATTAATTCCTTTAAATGTTAGCTCCCTTAACTTCCTTTAATTCCAAGTAAAGTGCTAACTTGTATGTTATTTTTATGTCCTTGGAAAAAGTTTAATTCTGTCTGTTTCTAAAGAATAAGACATTCTTATTGTTATTTTATATAGTCAATGCTCATTTTAATTTATCTGAAAATTTATAGCTTCCGTTTTTTTTCTTCTTGCTTTTTAGCCTTATTATCCTAGATTATTTTACATTTGCATGAAGTACATTCTCTAGAGTTTCCTTCAATGAAGTTCCACTGGAAGCAAACTTCCCAATCTTAGTGGACTGAAAATATCTGTATTTCACTTTTGATTTTTGGAAAAAATCCTACTGGAGCTAGAATTCTGAGTTATTTCTTCCAGCATTCAAAGATTTAATTTCATAGAAAGTTGAGAAGTTGGCCAACAGTTTCACAATCACTCCTTTGGTGGTAATCCGTCTTTTCTTACTGGCTATTTTTAAGATTGCTCTTATGTCTTTGGTGTTCTGAAGCTTCAATATGATACAACAAAATGTAGGTTTCTTTTTAGTTATTTTGCTTGCAATTTGTGATTTTTGAGGTGAAGGTTTGGTGAAATTCATCAGTTCTGAAAATTTCTCAGCCATTTTTTGTTAAATAGCTCTTCTGCCTCATTCTCTCTGTCCCTTCATTTGTAACTCCAATTAGACTTATGTTATATCTTCTCACTCTATTTTCCACGTATTTTAACCTCTCTTTTATGTTTGTTACTCTGACTTTTTATGTTGAATTCTCCATAATTCTTATAGCCTTTCTTTCAGTTTTCTAATTATCTCTCAAGTATGAGCAACTAATCTCTATTAAACTTGACCATTCCATTTTGAATTTCAAAAGTATCATGTTTTATTTTTAGATATTACATGTGTTGTTTTCAAATGTGCTTTGTCATTTTTATAGTTTCCTATTATCATTTTAAGCTTATCTTTTATTTCTTTAAGTATCATCAACATGGTTATTTTATTGCTGTGTCTGTTAGTTATAATATTTGAAATCTTCACCCCCAACTTTTGTTGTTTTTGTTTCTACTATTCTTTTTTTTTTTTTTTATACTTTAGGTTTTAGGGTACATGTGTACAATGTGCAGGTTTGTTACATATGTATCCATGTGCCATGCTGATTTCCTGCACCCATTAGCTCGTCATTTAGCATTAGGTATATCTCCTAATGCTGTCCCCGCCCCCCCCACCCCCCACCCCACAACAGTACCCAGAATGTGATGTTCCCCTTCCTGTGTCCATGAGTTCTCATTGTTCAATTCCCACCTATGAGTGAGAACATGCGGTGTTTGGTTTTTTGTCCTTGCGATAGTTTACTGAGAATGATGTTTTCCAGTTTCATCCATGTCCCTACAAAGGACACGAACTCATCATTTTTTATGGCTGCATAGTATTCCATGGTGTATATATGCCACATTTTCTTAATCCAGTCTATTGTGTTGGACATTTGGGTTGGTTCCAACTCTTTGCTATTGTGAATAGTGCCGCAATAAACATACGTGTGCATGTGTCTTTATAGCAGCATGATTTATAGTCCTTTGGGTATATACCCAGTAATGGGATGGCTGGGTCAAATGGTATTTCTAGTTCGAGATCCCTGAGGAATCGCCACACTGACTTCCACAATGGTTGAACTAGTTTACAGTCCCACCAACAGTGTAAAAGTGTTCCTATTTCTCCACATCCTCTCCAGCACCTGTTGTTTCCTGATTTTTTAATGATGGCCATTCTAACTGGTGTGAGATGGTATCTCACTGTGGTTTTGATTTGCATTTCTCTGATGGCCAGTGATGATGAGCATTTCTTCATGTGTTTTCTGGCTGCATAAATGTCTTCTTTTGAGAAGTGTCTGTTCATGTCCTTTGCCCACTTTTTGATGGGGTTGTTTGTTTTTTTCTTGTAAATTTGTTTGAGTTCATTGTAGATTCTGGATATTAGCCCTTTGTCAGATGAGTAGGTTGCAAAAATTTTCTCCCATTCTGTAGGTTGCCTGTTCACTCCGATGGTAGTTTCTTTTGCTGTGCAGAAGCTCTTTAGTTTAATGAGATCCCATTTGTCAATTTTGGCTTTTGTTGCCATTGCTTTTGGTGTTTTAGACATGAAGTCCTTGCCCACGCCTATGGCCTGAATGGTATTGCCTAGGTTTTCTTGTAGGATTTTAATGGTTTTAGGTCTAACATTTAAGTCTTTAATCCATCTTGAATTAATTTTTGTATAAGGTGTAAGGAAGGGATCCAGTTTCAGCTTTCTACATATGGCTAGCCAGTTTTCCCAGCACCATTTATTAAATAGGGAATCCTTTCCCCATTTCTTGTTTTTGTCAGGTTTGTCAAAGATCAAATAGTTGTAGATATGCGGCATCATTTCTGAGGGCTCTGTTCTGTTCCATTGATCTATATCTCTGTTGTGGTACCAGTACCATGCTGTTTTGGTTACTGTAGCCTTGTAGTATAGTTTGAAGTCAGGTAGCGTGATGCCTCCAGCTTTGTTCTTTTGGCTTAGGATTGACTTGGCAATGCGGGCTCTTTTTTGGTTCCATATGAACTTTAAAGTAGTTTTTTCCAATTCTGTGAAGAAAGTCATTGGTAGCTTGATGGGGATGGCATTGAATCTATAAATTACTTTGGGCAGTATGGCCATTTTCACGATATTGATTCTTCCAACCCATGAGCATGGAATGTTCTTCCATTTGTTTGTATCCTCTTTGATTTCATTGAGCAGTGGTTTGTAGTTCTCCTTGAAGAGGTCCTTCACATCCCTTGTAAGTTGGATTCCTAGGTATTTTATTCTCTTTGAAGCAATTGTGAATGGGAGTTCACTCATGATTTGGCTCTCGGTTTGTCTGTGATTGGTGTACAAGAATGCTTGTGATTTTTGTACATTGATTTTGTATCCTGAGACTTTGCTGAAGTTGCTAATCAGCTTAAGGAGATTTTGGGCTGAGACAATGGGATTTTCTAGATATACAATCATGTCATCTGCAAACAGGGACAGTTTGACTTCCTCTTTTCCTAATTGAATACCCTTTATTTCCTTCTCCTGCCTGATTGCTCTGGCCAGAACTTCCAGCACTATGTTGAATAGGAGCGGTGAGAGAGGGCATCCCTGTCTTGTGCCAGTTTTCAGAGGGAATGCTTCCAGTTTTTGCCCATTCAGTATGATATTGGCTGTGGGTTTGTCATAGATAGTCTTATTATTTTGAGATACGTCCCATCAATACCTAATTTATTGAGAGTTTTTAGCATGAAGGGTTGTTGAATTTTGTCAAAAGCCTTTTCTGCATCTATTGAGATAATCATGTGGTTTTTGTCTTTGGTTCTGTTTATATGCTGGATTACATTTATTGATTTGCGTATGTTGAACCAGCCTTGCATCCCAGGGATGAAGCCCACTTGATCATGGTGTATAAGCTTTTTGATGTGCTGCTGGATTCGGTTTGCCAGTATTTTATTGAGGATTTTTGCATCAATGTTCATCAAGGATATTGGTCTAAAATTCTCTTTTTTGGTTGTGTCTCTGCCTGGCTTTGGTATCAGGATGATGCTGGCTTCATAAAATGTGTTAGGGAGGATTCCCTCTTTTTCTATCGATTGGAATAATTTCAGAAGGAATGGTACCAGTTCCTCCTTGTACCTCTGGTAGAATTCAGCTGTGAATCCATCAGGTCCTGGACTCTTTTTGGTTGGTAAGCTATTGATTATTGCCACAATTTCAGAACCTGTTATTGGTCTATTCAGAGATTCGACTTCTTCCTGATTTAGTCTTGGGAGGGTGTATTTGTCGAGGAATTTATCCATTTCTTCTAGATTTTCTAGTTTATTTGCATAGAGGTGTTTGTAGTATTCTCTGATGGTAGATTGTATTTCTGTGGGATCGGTGGTGATATCCCCTTTTTCATTTTTTATTGCATCTATTTGATTCTTCTCTCTTTTCTTCTTTATTAGTCTTGCTAGCGGTCTATCAATTTTGTTGATCTTCTCAAAAAAACCAGCTCCTGGATTCATTAATTTTTTGAAGGGTTTTTTGTGTCTCTATTTCCTTCAGTTCTGCTCTGATTTTAGTTATTTCTAGCCTTCTGCTAGCTTTTGAATGTGTTTGCTCTTGCTTTTCCAGTTCTTTTAATTGTGATGTTAGGGTGTCAATTTTGGATCTTTCCTGTTTTCTCTTGTGGGCATTTAGTGCTATAAATTTCCCTCTACACACTGCTTTGAATGTGTCCCAGAGATTCTGGTAGGTTGTGTCTTTGTTCTCGTTGGTTTCAAAGAACATCTTTATTTCTGCCTTCATTTCATTATGTACCCAATAGTCATTCAGGAGCAGGTTGTTCAGTTTCCATGTAGTTGAGCGGTTTTGAGTGAGTTTCTTAATCCTGAGTTCTAGTTTGATTGCACTGTGGTCTGAGAGACAGTTTGTTATAATTTCTGTTCTTTTACATTTGCTGAGGAGAGCTTTACTTCCAACTATGTGGTCAATTTTGGAATAGGTGTGGTGTGGTGCTGAAAAAAATGTATATTCTGTTGATTTGGGGTGGAGAGTTCTGTAGATGTCTATTAGGTCCACTTTGTTTAGAGCTGAGTTCAATTCCTGGATATCCTTGTTAACTTTCTGTCTAGATGATCTGTCTAATGTTGACAGTGGGGTGTTAAAATCTCCCATTATTATTGTGTGGGAGTTTAAGTCCCTTTGTAGGTCACTCAGGACTTGCTTTATGAATCTGGGTGCTCCTGTGTTGGGTGCATATATATTTAGGATAGTTAGCTCTTCTTGTTGAATTGATCCCTTTACCATTATGTAATGGCCTTCTTTGTCTCTTTTGATCTTTGTTGGTTTAAAGTCTATTTTATCAGAGACTAGGATTGCAACTCCTGCCTTTTTTTGTTTTCCATTTGCTTGATAGATCTTCCTCCATCCCTTTATTTTGAGTCTATGTGTGTCTCTGCACTTGAGATGGGTTTCCTGAATACAGCACACTGATGGGTCCTGACTCCTTATCCAGTTTGCCAGTCTGTGTCTTTTAATTGGAGCATTTAGCCCATTTACATTTAAAGTTAATATTGTTATGTGTGAATCTGATCCTGTCATTATGATGTTAGTTGGTTATTTTGCTCATTAGTTGATGCAGTTTCTTCCTAGCCTCGATGGTCTTTACAATTTGGCATGTTTTTGCAGTGGCTGGTACCGGTTGTTCCTTTCCATGTTTAGTGCTTCCTTCAGGAGCTCTTTTAGGGCAGGCCTGGTGGTGACAAAATCACTCAGCGTTTGCTTGTCTGTAAAGTATTTTATTTCTCCTTCACTTATGAAGCTTAGTTTGGCTGGATTGGAAATTCTGGGTTGAAAATTCTTTTCTTTAAGAATGTTGAATATCGGCCCCCACTCTCTTCTGGCTTGTAGAGTTTCTGCCAAGAGATCAGCTGTTAGCCTGATGGGCTTCCCTTTGTGGGTAACCCGACCTTTCTCTCTGGCTGCCCTTAACATTTTTTCCTTCATTTCAACTTTGGTGAATCTGACAATTATGTGTCTTGGAGTTGCTCTTCTCGAGGAGTATCTTTGTGGCGTTCTCTGTATTTCCTGAATCTGAATGTTGGCCTGCCTTGCTAGATTGGGGAAGTTCTCCTGGATAATATCTTGCAGAGTGTTTTCCAACTTGGTTCCATTCTCCCCGTCATTTTCAGGTACACCAATCAGACGTAGGTTTGGTCGTTTCACGTAGTCCCAAATTTCTTGGAGGCTTTGTTCATTTCTTTTTATTCTTTTTTCTCTAGACTTCCCTTCTCGCTTCATTTCATTCATTTCATCTTCCATCTGCGATACCCTCTCTTCCAGTTGATCGCATCTGCTACTGAGGCTTCTGCAATCTTCACGTAGTTCTCGAAACTTGGCTTTCAGCTCCTCCATCTCCTTTAAGCCCTTCTCTCCATTGGCTATTCTAGTTATCCATTCTTCTAATTTTTTTTCAAAGTTTTTAACTTCTTTGCTATTGTTTTGAATTTCCTCCGGTAGCTCAGAGTAGTTTGATCGTCTGAAGCCTTCTTCTCTCAACTCGTCAAAGTCATCCTCCATCCAGCTTTGTTCCATTGCTGGTGAGGAACTGCGTTCCTTTGGAGGAGGAGAGGTGCTCTGCTTTTTAGAGTTTCCAGTTTTTCTGCTCTGTTTTTTCCCCATCTTTGCGGTTTTATCTACTTTTGGGCTTTGATGATGGTGATGTATAGATGGGTTTTTGGTGTGGATGTCCTTTCTGTTTGTTAGTTTTCCTTCTACCAGACAGGACCCTCAGCTGCAGGTCTGTTGGAGTTTACTAGAGGTCCACTCCAGACCCTGTTTGGCTGGGTGTCAGCAGCGGTGGCTGCAGAACAGCGGATTTTCGTGAGACCACCAATTCAGCTGTCTGATAGTTCCTCTGGAAGTTTTGTCTCAGAGGAGTACCTGGCCCAGTGAGGTGTCAGTCTTTCCCTTCTGGGGGGGTGCCTCCCAGTTAGGCTGCTCAGGGGTGAGGGACCCACTTTAGGAGGCAGTCTGTCCGTTCTCAGATCTCCAGCTGTGTGCTGGGAGAACCACTACTCTCTTCAAAGCTGTCAGTCAGACAGGGACATTTAAGTCTCTGGAGATTCCTGCTGACTTTTTGTTTGTCTGTGCCCTGCCCCCAGAGGTGGAGCCTACAGAGGCAGACAGGCCTCCTTGAGCTGTGGTGGGCTCCACCCAGTTCGAGCTTCCTGGCTGCTTTGTTTACCTAAGCAAGCCTGGGTAATGGCGGGCGCCCCTCCCCCAGCCTCGCTGCCGCCTTGCAGCTTGATCTCAGACTGCTGTGCTAGCAATCAGCGAGACTCCGTGGGCATAGGACCCTCTGAGCCAGGTGCGGGATACAATCTCCTAGTGTGCCGTTTTCCAGGCCCGTTGGGAAAGTGCAGTATGAGGGTGGGACTGACCCGATTTTCCAGGTGCCGTCTGTTACCCCTTTCTTTGACTAGGAAAGGGAACTCCCTGACCCCTTGCGCTTCCCGAGGCAGTGCCTCGCCCTGCTTCGGCTCACGCACAGTGCGCTTCACCGACTGTCCTGCACCCACTGTTTGGCACTCCCTAGTGAGATGAAAGCGGTACCTCAAGCAGAAATGCAGAAATCACCAGTCTTCTGTGTCGCTCGGGCTGGGAGCTGGAGACCGGAGCTGTTCCTATTCGGCCATCTTGGCTCCCCCTCCCTGTTTCTACTATTCTTACTTATGTGCTTTGCCTCTTTATGAGTGGAGTGATTATTTACTATTTGATAGCCATTTCATGGAAAATTACTTGTGGAAATTCTTTGAGGCTTAGTATGAAGATGTTTTTCCTGAAAAATATTTGTCTTTACTTCTGCTGTGTACGTACACTATGGGACCACTTTAATGATTTGAGGTTGTTTTGTTTTAAAACTACATGAATTATATTAATTTGGGCTGCAAATATACCCAAGTGATTTGCAAACGTACTTTTTGGTTACAAAGTGAGTCAGTAGTGTCCCACCTTTATAGATGGTCTCCTATTAGACTCTCCACTTTGGACAGGCCCTAGGCTTTGTCTCTCCCTGATGTGCTTCCCAAGTCTGTAAAAATACCTCACTAGCTCTCCAGTGCTATTAAGAAAAGAAAAAATGTATGTATGTTCTCTTTCTCTCTCTCTTTCTCCAATTTTAGTTATTTTTAGCAGGAGATATTAGCTGAACACCTAACCTTTTATATAATTGGATGCAAGCATTCAATTTCATAAGCTTCTGAAACTTAGCAAGAATTGTACTAAAAGTATAACATAGAATAACCTTATGGGCAAAGTTTATTAAATGGATAAAGCTGATTATGACACAATAATTTTATCTTTAGTGAGTGTGTGTGTCTTTTTTTTTAAATTATACTTTAAGTTCTGGGATACATGTGCAGAACATGCATGTTTGTTACATAGGTATACATGTGCCATGGTGGTTTGCTGCACCCATCAACTGGTCATCTATATTAGGTATTTCTCCTAATGCTATCCCTTCTCTTGCCCCCGACCCCCCAACAGGCCGCATTGTGTGATGTTCCCCTCCTTGTGCCCATATGTTCTCATTGTTCAACTTCCACTTATGAGTGAGAACATGCAGTGTTTGGTTTTCTGTTCCTGTATTAGTTTGCTGAGAATGATGGTTTCCAGCTTCATCCATGTCCCCTGCAAAGGACATGAACTCATTCTTTTTTATGACTGCATAGTATTCCATGGTGTATATGTGCCACATTTTCTTTATCCAGTCTATCATTGATGGGCATTGGGGGTGGTTCCAATTCTTTGCTCTTATGAACAGTGCTGCAATAAACATATATGTACGTGTGTCTTTATAGTGGAATGATTTATAATCCTTTGGATATATACCCAGTAATGGGATGGCTGGGTCAAATGGTATTTCTGGTTCTGGATCCTTGATGAATCGCCACACAGTCTTCCACAATGGTTGAACTAATTTACACTCCCATCAACAGTGTAAAAGTGTTTCTATTTCGCCACATCCTCTCCAGCATCTGTTTCCTGACTTTTTAATGATCACCATTCTTATTGGCATGAGATGATATCTCATTGTGGTTTTGATTTGCATTTATCTAATACCAGTGATGATGAGCTTTTTTTCCTATGTTTGTTAGCCACATAAATGTCTTCTTTTGAGAAGTGTCTGTTCATATCCTTCACCCACTTTTTGATGGGGTTGTTTTTTTCTTGTTAATTTGTTTGAGTTCCTTGTAGATTCTGGGTATTAGACCTTTGTCAGATGGATAGACTGCAAAAATTTTCTCCCATTCTGTAGTTTGCCTGTTCACTGTGATGATAGTTTCTTTTGCTGTGTAGAAGCTCTTTAGTTTAATTAGATCTCATTCGTTAATTTTGGCTTTTGTTGCAATTGTTTTTGGTGTTTTAGTCATGAAGTCTTTGCCTATGTCCTGAATGGTATTGCCTAGGTTTTCTTCTAGGGTTTTTATAATTTTAGGTTTTACATTTAAGTCTTTAATCCATCTTGAGTTAATTTTTGTATAAGCTATAAGGAAGGGGTCCAGTTTCAGTTTTCTGAATATGGCTAGCCAGTTTTTCCAACACCATTTATTAAATAGGGAATCCTTTCCCCATTGCTTGTTTTTTTCAGGTTTGTCAAAGATTAGATGGTTGTAGATATGTGGTGGTATGTCTGAGCCCTCTGTTCTGTTCCATTGATCTATATATCTATTTTGGTACCAGTACCATGCTCGTTTGGTTACTGTAGACTTGTAGTATCATGGCTTTGTTTACCCTGTGAGGGGAAAACCACCTACTCAAGCCTCAATAATGGCAGATGCCCCTCCCCCTACTAAGCTCGAGCGTCCCAGATGGACTTCAGATGACTATTCTGGCAGCAAGAATTTCAAGCCAGTGGATCCTAGCTTGCTGGGCTCCGTGGGGGTGCGATCCGCTGAGCAAGGCCACTTGGCTCCCTGGCTTAAGCCCTTTTTCCAGGCAAGTAAATGATTCTGTCTACCTGGTGTTCCAGGAGCCAATGGGGTACCAAAAAAAAAAAACTGCAGCTAGCTTGGTTTCTGCTCAGATGACCACCCAGTTTTATGCTTCAAACCCAGGGCCATGGTGGTGTAGGCACCCGAGGGAATCTCCTGGTCTGCAGGTTGCGAAGACCATGGGAAAAGTGTAGTGTCTGGGCTGGACTGCACCGTTACTCACAGCTTCCCTTGGCTAGTGGAGGGAGTTCCCCGACCCCTTGCGCTTCCCAGGTGACACGATGCCCCACCCTGCTTCAGCTCTCCCTCCGAGGGCTGCACCCACTGTCTAACCAATCCCAATGAGATGAACCGGGTACCTCAGTTGGAAATGCAGAAATCACCAGGCTTCCGCGTTGGTCTCAATGGAAGCTGCAGACAGGAGCTGTTCTTATTCGGCCATCTTGCCTGGAAACCCCCAATTTTATGTTTAATAGAAAACAAAGATCTTATTCATGGAGAACAGCTCATTAGGGTTCTTGGGGTGAGGAGGAATAACATCAACTACAAATATAATAATAGCTTACACTATTAAGGATTTACAGTGTAACAACTTCTCAAAGTGCTTTACATGCATTACGTTTTTTAATCCTTATAATAATTCAATGGGATAGTTAATATTTGTATCCCCATTTTATATATGAGGAGACTGAGGCACAGAGTCACAAATAATAAATAGTACAAAAGATGTCAGGCCGGGCACGGTGGCTCATGCCTGTAATCCCAGCACTTTGGGAAGCCGAGGCGGGTGGATCACTTGAGGTCAGGAGTTTGAGACTAGCCTGGCCAACATGGTGAAACCCCATCTCTGCTGAAAATACAAAAATCAGCCGGGTATGGTGGCCCAAGCCTGTAGTCCCAGCTACTTGGGAGGCTGAGGCAGGGGAGTTGTTTGAACCCAGGGAAGCAGAGGTTGTAGTGAGCCAAGATGGCACCACTGCACTCCAGCCTAGGAGACAGAGCAAGACTCCGTCTCAAAAAAAAAAAAAAAAAAGATGTCAAACTTGGGTAGTAAGAATCTAAAGTACTCTATATTAAGAACCTAAAGTATGCTGTATACTATATTGTTGCCCTAGCTGTAAAATAAAATGAAAGATATTTTTATTTATGCACAGAGAAAAGTTTCAAATATATCTTATAGGGGATAGGATTAAAGCAAAACATTTGTACATTTGTAAGAACAGTTATCCTATAGTGTAGGAGCCATCACATAAGATCGCATAAATGTTGGTTGGTGAATGAATGCTTTTATTATGAGAAACACTAATGACAATTGTGGTGGTATAATAATAAATTATAAGGAAAGTAGTAACAACAATTTACAATTCTTCCAAATTGTAAAATAGAGAGATTACTCTTATAGTAAATCTTTTTAAAAATGAGTCAATTAAAATATATTTAATTGCATGCCTCTATAACTTCCAAAACTCAAATACTGTATAATGTAGTAAAAAATACAACAGCAAATTCACTTAGAGATTCAGCACCACATAGACTACTTATATTTAGGTAATGTTATATGGAATAAACTGAGGAAGAAAGATCTAAGATAATGATCCAAATGAGTATAATTTCTAGCTCAAAAAATGCTTACAAATATTATTATAGAAAACATTGACAATATTTGTAGATGCATGGCAAATAAGGGAACAGTTTTTGAAAATATGGTAAAACTTTGAGTTGACTTTGCGCTCAACTACAGTCAACTACAGTCAACTACAGTCAACTCTTAAGTAATTTACAGTCAACTCAAAAGTAATTTAAAATGTGATATAAGTAAATTTTTCAGTAATCTAGTATTTTAGAACACAGTTCACAGATATGATCTGAAACTGTAAAAGTAATACAAGTACTTTTATTTAAGATCACATGAATCATCTGCCCAAAATTACTGGGCTGTTAAACAACTGTTTTTTGTTTTTTTTTTGAGATGGAGTCTCACTCTGTCACCCAGGTTGGAGTGCAGTGGTGCAATCTCGGCTCACTGCAACCTCCGCCTCCCAGGTTCATGTGATTCTCGTGCCTCTGGAGTAGGTGGGATTACAGGAGTGCACCACCGCACCCGGCCTTAAACAGCTTCTTGGTAAAGATCTTCATATTCATCAGACTTGAGTTAACCAGACACGTGACTCTTTTCTCTTTATTTGCTCTCTTACCTGAATTCTACCAAAATCCTTTGCTCTGTGATATTAGAATACACCTATAAGGCTATATTAGGCACCTCTGTGTCATCTATTGGTTACTACAAATGTCTTTTGGCATGTGGGTATTTTATTGATGTATAGAATTTTAATTTGTTCACAAATCTACCCTCTGTGATTATTGCTTTAGTTATCTTCTACCAGAAAATGAAGATTTGAGTATCCATACCAACAATTAGTCATTTAGAGAAACTCTTCATCAAATTTACCTTTGCTTTGCTTCTGTAAAATGTATCTATAAATTTGTCATGTTATTGATTTTTTCATAAGTTTAATAGTTAGATAAGACTGTAATCTAACTAATTCTATAGTTAGTTGGATAAGACTAATTTGCTTTAAGTTTCTTCTAAAGCACTCAGATTGGCTAGTATATCTACCTAAAAATATCTGCTAAATTGAATTACTAAACTGAAGTTGAATTTCTGAGTTACAAAATAAAATTAGAAGCAAACAAACTCTCATGTCTTGGTACCATTTTATAGTTATTGGGAAGAAAAATAAAGTTTCTGAGCAAGGTCTCCCAGAAGCAACTCAGTAGAGCTAAGACTAGAAATCAGGTTTCTTAACTCTTATCTTAGTGTTATTTCATATCCTATCGGCATTTTCAAATTTTTTTATAATAAGCTTTATTTTTAGAACAGTTTTAGATTTACAAAAAAGTTGAGAAGATAGTACAGAGTTCCCATATACCTCATACTCAGTTTCTCTTATTAAAATCTTACATCAGTGTGGTATATTTACTACAATTAGTGAACCAATATTAATACACTATTGTTAACTAAAGCCCACAGTAACTTCAGATTTTTTTTGTTTTATCTAATCCAGATCAATTTTACAAGATGTTTATGAGTGTTGTTGGGGCAGAGGGAGAAAAATGTATCTTGTGGTAAAATAAATTTAGGAAATGCTAAGTAAAAATTAGACATATTTCTTACCTGAAAAACTCAGAGCCTTTAAGATATATAATTTAAATCTCGAAGTAGAGTCTAAAATGTGTTACGTTTCCCAAAATGCTTGGGTAACTGAACTTTTTTTATATAGAACACTTCAAAGAACTTCTGTTCTGAGGAATACCCTTTGGAAAATTCTGCCCTACACCATGGCCCGTGATATTAACTTAGACTGGATTAATTCAGATATAAAATTGGTAAGACTCAATTTCATTAAGATAATCTCTTAAAGGATGGCTGAGAAAGTGTTTAGTTCCTAGAGGTGGCTATTGAATGAAGGTTAAATCTACTCTCCTGACCCAGCTCCATGGTAACTAACTCTTCTTGATGTTTTACTCTCTGACTGTAGCTAGAGCTTAATTATACAAAGTCTCAACAATTACACATTCAAACATATCCATTAAAAGAGAGAAAGATGATATCAAGTATTTTTTAAATGAAAAATATCTATGGAATTTTAGAATAATCTCTCCAGAATCACAGCACAATGAGAACTGATTCTCAGGATGATCACCAAAGATGTTACATTTTGATCTGCAGCTTCTGTTTATCAAGTCAGGAAAGTATGAGGATATATTTTGCAATAGTTTTTAGGCAACAGTTTTTGCTCAGTTATCCAGTTTTTAAAAATACTGGTAACTATACCAAGTTTAGCCCAGAACATTTTAGTGAATTCTCTACTGAAGGTTGCAGATTTCTAGTGAATAGAAACATGTGGTCCTCATCAAGTACTGTTATGATACCTATATGGGCTGATGCATAATCAGTACTTTTATATATGTATGTATACACACACACATACAAACAGATATACATACATATTCATGAAGATCACAGAGCAGAAAAATGAGTAGTTAATGAAAAACCATAGAATTTGCCATCACATTAAAATTTACTCAATATTAGTCATTTGTATGTTCATCTCACTTCAAATATGAAGAGAAAACCATTTCAGCATATAAAATCAGAGAACATTCTTGAATTTCATGTGAGATTTTCTAGCCACATTTTAAAATAGGGCAAAACAATATAAACATTCAAGTTATCAAGTAAATCTCAGAATTGTATACTTTTCTCTTAAGAATGACTTTTAAAGCACTAAATAATTAAGATGTTATGTTAACATGAATAATTTCATAAGCAAATGGAAACCACAGAAATGCAGTAATACAGTTCTCAGCCATTGTTGTTTGATAATTTGCATGGTTTAGGCTTTTCAAATTAAGCAATACATAGCATTGATGAAGAGTGGATGATGTGAGCAGAGCCACACAAGCACTGTCCCTCCCTGACTCCAGCAATAGGACTGATTGGGCAACAGGAACCTGCCTCAGTGAAGTGCTTTAGCCCGGGCAGTGACTGCATTAGAGATGCTGGAAACTCTGACTCATGTTTTTGTCCCTTCTTTTCCCCTCTCATGAGGCACAGAATAGAACAGAACAGAGAACAGAAAGCAGAAAGAAAAAGGGGGAACAGAGGAAGGGAAATTTCATAACTCTTTAGAATATTTCATTGTTCAACTGTGGTCATACCTTATTTCCATGGGAATAAGTAGTCTGAGTTGGTTGTGCTTGAGATTCAGAGCCTCTACGATGCCAGAGTAAGCACACACTTCACCTTTCCCCTGTTAACATAGTCTAGCCTCACCCTGGCCAAATATTGAAAAGTACAAGACTTCTTTCTAAAGTATCTGAATCCAGTGCACACTTTCTTGCTAATAGACAAATTCTCTAAGTGCTGAAGGAATTCTGATGGGGCTTTTAATTTTATTAATTCAAACTAGTAATGTTTACTTATTTGTTCTAGACAGTGATCATACATTGTTCCTGCCAATTGTTTGACGCTTGGAGGGGCAGAGTCATAGAGAACAGGTAATATTTTTATCTATGGCCCTTCCATAAACAGTTCTGACAGATTCCACACTGTATTTAAACACTCAGGGGCTACCAGCTTTCCCTAATATAGCTCCCTGAATATACTTACGATTTAGCTGAGGGATTAGCAAATTCACAAAATCTATATTTCTTAAGGCAAAATAGGATTTGTGTCTTAAGAGAACTATAAAGAGAATGCTTTTTAATTGAAAGTCTTTTAAGAGACTCTTAAGCAAGAGTGTCACAGACCAAGATTGGAAGCCACATTTAGTTGTGATTATCAGAAAGCTTTACGTAAATCCAAGTGGTAAGAATCTGAGTTGGTGAATGGTGGAAGCAAGGCAGAATCCCTGACAGAGAATGACAAATTCAGAAGCACAGAGATAGAAAGAAAAAACATTTAGGAGCAGAAAGCATTTATTTTTCTTTGGAACATAGCATGTACTGGGAAGGTTGAGAGAGAGAACTGAAAAAGTAAGGTGAGAGCAAGGAAGCATTTTATGTATACACCTGTTTACTACATGTACATACTGTAAATGTTGGCTTTCTAGAACCATATTGAATTCCAGATGGAAAATTCCAGATGAAATAATCAAATAGCTTAGCGTTAACACTAAATGATTGAACTTTATATTTTCAGTTTTGTGACAAAAGTTTTTATGAAGCACACAATATACTCTATATCTTACCAGAACATATTATATATTCCTCTTCCATGGAGCCCTAAAGATTCCTCAAATGTATTTTGGAGGACCAAGAAAAAAGTTGTTAAATGAGAGAATGTTCCTCCTGTTGCCTCTCCCTCATTCCCAGGGCAGTTCAACTTTTTACTGTTTTGCTTGTTAGAAGATATCTACAATATTTCATTTGAAGAAAGTGTTCCATCAATAAAACAAAGCTTGAGCCCTGTAAGAAATTCATGTGTAGTCATATTACTAAGAAAGTATTTAATCATTCTCAGCATTCCATTTCATTTAATATAATAGACATAAATATCATGGAGAGATGAATGGATAGAAACAAGCACATGGATGGAGAGAAATAATAGTATTTGGTGTGGGATCTTTTCATGAAAAGTTGTGTATGCAGGAATAAGTTAATAACATATTATAAAATTGGGCCACTTTTAACCATTTATATTTTGGGGGGAATAGAAATCATATTTTATACGTGGATTTAGCCATTTACAAAATAACTTCCCAGGTTCTTAAGAAAGATCAGTGCCAAATTTTCTCTACACTTTTGTACAGGTTTTGTCCTTAATTCAAAGGCTCCCTTTAAAAATATTCCTCTTTACATTCTAAGAACTTGTAATATTTGGCATGTGTTTTACCTGACAGAAAAGGGTTCTTATTAAATATATATTTCCCAAAATTAAAATAACAGTAAATATAATTCTAGTTATATTTTTAAAATAAAATGTTTCAAACTAACATTTACTCCTTATATAATCACAAATCACTCATTAATATTTAGATTGCACAATTATTTAATATTTGTCCTATTTAGTCTTAATTCATAATTATTTCTGTTATCTAATATTTTTAATCAAAATATCCAAATTTGATTTCAAATTTTTGTACTCATGTGTAGGAATTCATGACATGAGAACCATATTTTTCATTTATTGCACAGCGAGGAACAAATCTTTAGAGAATATCATCCATAGAAATATAATTTGCAGCCCGGCACGGTGGTTCACGCCTGTAATCCCAGCACTTTGGGAGGCTGAAGTGGTTGGATCATGAGGTCAGGAGATCGAGACCATCCTAGCTAACATGGTGAAACCCTGTCTCTACTAAAAATACAAAAAATTAGCCGTGCGTGGTGGTGGGTGCCTCTAGCCCCAGCTACTCGGGAGGCTGAGGCAGGAGAATGGCGTGAACCCGGGAGGTGAGCCAAGACCGTACCACTACACTCCAGCCTGGGTGACAGAGCGAGACTCCGTCTCCAAAAAAAAAAAAAAAAAAAAAAAAAAAAAAAAAAATATATATATATATATATATATATATATATATATATAGGCTATGCATGGCAATCACATTAATTTAACAAATATTGAAATATCAACACTGAAATTTTCATTGGGCCTTATTAAGCCATTTCTATTAACATTTAAGGGAATGTGGTTTCTATATGCTTTTGAACAGAATTATATGTGGGTCTTCTAGAAAATGGATTAGGCTGGGCTCAGTGGCTCACCCCTATAATCCTAGCACTTTGGGAGGCTGAGGCGGGTGGATCACGAGGTCAGGAGATCGAGACCATCCTGGCTAACACGGTGAAATCCCGTCTCTACTGAAAATACAACCAAAAATTGGCCAGATGTGGTGGCGGACGCCTGTAGTCCCAGCTACTCGGGAGGCTGAGGCAGGAGAATGGCATGAACCCGGGAGGCGGAGGTTGCAGTGAGCCAAGATCGCGCCACTGCACTCCAGCTTGGGTGACAAAGTGAGACCCGTCTCAAAAAAAAAAAAAAAAAAAAAAAAAAGGATTAAGGTTTTAGGAACAAAAGAGATTTTTAAAATATACCATCTATCACATCTCTGCAGTTGTTGACTGGTATAAGTACAATGTGAAAGTACCACAAGTTAGTAAGATTTTAAAAATCTAATCTTTATGTTGTGGGACATTTAGAGAAACATAAACATGTTCAAAATATTCTTTTATGCTTAATAGTATAAATTTTCTTTTAGTATATTCAGGAATGACAAATAATTAACTACCTGTGAATATAAAATAGAGTGTCTGACCTCAGGAGCTTACATTCCTGTTGGGGATAAAAGATATAATCATATTTAAAGATAACTGCCCAAGATCTTGTATCTTATGCAGTAAAGGCATCTGGCTACAGGATCTCAAAAATCTCTTTAAGCTGAAGTGATGGGGGAAGATTTTAGGAAGCAGTAGGAATATTTTTTGGTCACTGCATTAATGGGAGAGGACTGAAGCTGTAAACAGGAGGAGGAGACCATTCAACTAAGAGGAGCAAGATGAGCCAAAGTAGGGAGGCTGGTCTACTCCGTGTATTCACTAATTTGTAGAGGCTTGACTGGCTCCAGTGAGAGGTTTCTCTAGGAGAACAGCAGGAGTCAGAGCTAAATAAGGAGGATGGGCCAGATATGTAGAGGGGGATCAAGAAAAAGAGCCTCCTGGGAGTACTATAAGTTTCATTATTATTATATAATATTTTCACATTTATTCTGTGTACCTTTCTGTGGCAAACAGAATAAGCTTCCCCATCCCCCTCAGAAAAGCCGTCAATTTCCATTTAATGCCTGGAATCTATGAATATGTTACCTCATATGGTGACATGTGAAAGAGGAAGGCATAATTATTGCGATAGGCTGAATAATAGTCGCCAAAGATAATCAGGAGTGACTCCCTAGAATCTGTGAATGTTAGCTTTTACAGTAAAACGTATTTTGCAGCTGTGATTAAATTAAGTATCTGAGATGCAGGGGTTATTCTGGTTATCTGGATGAACCCTAAATGCAATTATAAATTTCCTTATTAGAGGGAGGAAGAAGGAGACTTCAGAGAAAGAGGCCATGTGATGGAAGGAAAATCAGAGAGAAAAGATGCTAAGCTGCTGCCTTTGAATAAGGAGGAAGGGAATGTGAGCCAACAGATCCAAGAACTGACGCTCTAGGCAGTGGAAAAGCCAAGGAAACTGATCTTCCCTTCGAGCCTTCGGAGGGAGTGTAGCCCTGCCAACACCTTTATTTTAGCCCCATAACAGTCATTTCAGACTTGTGGCCTCCAGAATTGTAAGAGAATGAATTTTTATTGTATTAATCCATCAAGTTTGTGGTAGTTTGTGGTAATTTAGCCGTAAGAAACTAATACACATAAGGAATATGATGCTCATAAAGTCATAGGAAAGCCAGCACTGGGCTCTAGCAGGCCGGTGAGAGTGATCCACACTGGCTGCCATTAGAACACAAGCCGGAGGATGAAGAGAGGTTGATTGATGGGTACAAGCACACAGTTAGGTAGAAGAAATAAGACCTAGTGATCAAAAGATCACCAGGGGACTATAATCAACAATAATCTATTGTAATTTCAAAATAGCTAGAAGAGAATTAATTTGAATATTCCTAGCATTAAGAAAAGACAAATATTTATGGTGATGGATATCTAAATTACCCTAATTTGATCTTTATGCATTATATGAATGTATCAAATTATCACATGTATACCCAAAATATATACATCTATTACATATCAATTAAAAAATAGAAAAAAAATCCTTAGAACCTTTAGCCACAGGAAATGAAATATTTTAATTTCAATTTATAAATATATTTTGTGGCAGAGAAGTATAATAATGTTAGCAATAAAAGACTTTCAACCATAAAAAAATTACCAACAAAATTTAACATCTACTCATTTTGGTAGAGTTTCTCATGGAGCAAACATCAGAACAAAAAGTTGTATCTGCATCTGTTTTATATATATTATTAAACTCTTAAAATAATGCATGCCACTATTTTGTGCACACTAATTTAAGTAGGCCCTTTATTCCAGATATATTTTCTGTACCTATTTCTTCTTTATAATAAAGGCTATTTATTAAATATTCAATATAATATCAATAATTCATATAGCCTTTTAATATATTTTATAAAAGATTCATAAATATGGAAAGAAAGTCTTTTGTGAAACTGAAAAATGTAAAGGAATGCAAGAAGCCAAGCTCTAATACAGTCACCAGGAAGCTCCTCTGCATGGCAGCCTCAAAATTGGTAAAGGGGCCTGGGAACATATATTCTGCCACCACCTCTACCACAACTGCCTCTTGCCACACAGAAAGCTGAAGAATAGGCACAGAAATCTGCTACAGGAAACCCTCTCATACTCTGTCAAGACTTTGCTTGTTGGGGCTAAAAAACAAAAACAGTAAAATGAGTTAAGAGGATACCCTTTGCCTTACTTTCACCTTCAAAATATCTCAATAATTTCACACAGGAGACCAAGAAATACAATTTTTAGCTTTCCAGTTTCTACAGTAGCAAAAATTCATCCTAGAAAGAGAGTGTAATGAAAGAGGAGCAGGTAAATCCACAGAATTTACACAAAGAGTTTGAGGTTATTAGACCACTCTAGGCTCTATCATTCCCTATGTTTTTATAGAATTACTTTCTAAGCAATATAAATTAATAGAATTAACTATGGAGAGATCACTTGTTGTGTGAGGAGCATCATATTACATCAAGATGGGAAGATACTTTAAGAAAGCCTTAACTTCTCTTTAAGAGAGTACCTTAGTACAGAAACAGAACTGATACCTGCATAGGGTTAATACAAATTAAATTATGTTTAGGAATGCTCTGTGATAAAAATGAGTTGGAAATGAATTTAGGAATTTTTCATATGGGAGGAGAGTTTTGAAAGAAGAGGCTTTCTCTGAGAGGAGAGGGAAATGCATTTCTGGGTGGTAGAAGACAGCTTATTGGCAGTATAGAGGCAGGAGTGAATGTGTTCATATGTGTGATTATAGTTGGTTGGTACAGGAGTCAGCATGGAGAAGTTGTGGAAATGAGAGTGCTAAGATGCATGTAGTTGCTAAGTAGCTCAAATTGAGGAACTGATTTTTCTTAGTGAAATTGTCATGACTTTAGTAAAGTCATTGGACTAGGCTCTGATAAAGGAAGTTAGGAAACAGAACACTTGCAAAATTCATTTTGGGGATGCTGAGATGGCATTCAAGGGGCAAAAGGCAAAACTCTTAAATCTACTGCTGATGAGATTTGACAGAAACCATGCCAAAAAATGGCTTTTTTCTTTTTTTTTTTAACAGTAAAAGTAACAATACAGGTGGTCAAAAAAACAAAAACCATGGTATAGAAAAACCATAAACTGAAAAGTAAAAGCTTTTCTTACATTCCACCCTGCCTCTGAATCTTCTGTCCTAAAGATTGCTGCTATTAACTTTCTTACGGATCCTTTTAGAAAGCACTTTTCTGACATAAGGATCATGTATTAATGTACACAGACGGGATCGTGATATATGCACAGTACTGTCCCTATCCATTGCAATCTTCTAATAGACAGCACATTTAGATCTAAACCATTCTTGGTAATGAGATGCCAAAAAATCTCATTGTATAGACTTTCCATAATACATGTAACCAGTTTACTGCTGTAGGATATTTATTGGGTTTTTTTCCCCCTAATTTTTACCTATTTGCCCCATTTACCTCTCTGGGCTCACATCTGATTACAGCATGATTTACTCAATATATTAGGCCTACTGTGGAGACATACTGCTCAGAAAAAAAAGATTCCTTTCATACTTTTCTCCCCAACACTAACTCTGCTCCAGCCACGCCAATCTCTTACATATTTGTCTAACACATCAGCTGTAATCCTGCTTTTTGCACGAGCATTCCTCTGCCTGGAATACTCTTTAGATACTGACTTGCTTCCTCCTTCACACCTTAGTTTCTGTTCCAACTTCTCAGTGAAGATATTCTTGATCACAGTATTTAATATTATAACCCCATCCCACTCCTAATATAATTCCCTTTAAAATTTTTCTCTGTAGACCGTATCAATCTCTAAAATATTATATTCTAATTGATTTTCCTCATCTCTTTTCACTAAAATATAAGTTTTTTTAAGACAGTAATATTGTATGTTATTTAATTATTACTACATAGCTTTCGAGTAAAGAATTTCTAGACATCTTGTGTCCAACCAAGAACAAAATCTTTAATAAATCTTGTTATTCATTAAATTATTTTATTATCTGGGACTTTCATAGCTAGAAAGAAGTCAATTCTTGGCTTCAAAGAACAGGCTAACTCTCTTGATAGTGGCTAATGCAACTGGTAGCTTTTAAGTTGAAGCCAGTGCTCATTTATCATTCTGAAAATCCTAGGGCCCTTCAGAATTAAGCTAAATCTATGCTGCCTTTGCTCAAGAAATGGAACAACAAAGCCTAGATGATGATACACCTGATTATAGCATGATTTACTGATTATCGCAGGCCTACTGTTGAGACCTACTGCTCAGAAAAAAAGATTCCTTTCAAAATATTACTGCTCATTAACAATGCACCTAGTCATCCAAGACCTCTGATGGATATACACAAAGAAGTTTGTTTTCATGCCTGCTAACACAACATTCATTTTGCAGCCATAGATCAATGAGTAATTTTGACTTTCAAGTCTTATTATTTCAGAATTACATTTTGTAAGGCTACAACTGCCATAGATAGTGATTCCTCTGATGGATCTTGGCAAAGTAAATTGAAAATGTTCTGGAAAGGAGTCGCTGTTCGAGATGCCATTAAGAACATTCATGATTCATGGGAGGTGATTAAAATATCAACATTAACAGGATTTTGGGAGAAGTTGATTCCAGTCCTTGTGGATGATTATGGGCTTCAAGACTTTGGTGGAAGAAGTAATTGGAAATGTGGTAGAAGCAGCAGGAGAACTAGAATTAGAAGTGTAGTCTGCAGTCTTACAGTAAAATTTGAATGGATGAAGACTTCTTATGGATGAGCAAAGAAAGTGGCTTCTTGAAATAAAAACCACTCCTGGTGAAGATTCTATGAACATTGTTAAAATTACAAAAAGGGATTTATAATATCCATAAACTTAGTTCATAAAGCAGAGGTGGGGTTTGAGAAGATTGACTCCAATTTTGAAAGAAGTTCTACTGAGGAAAAAATGCTGTCAAATAGCATCCCCGTGCTATAGAGAAATATTTTGTGAAGGGGTCAGTGTCATGAACTTCATTGTCTTATTTTAAGAAATTGCACAGCCACTTAATACCTTTGGCAACTACCACCCTGATCAGTCAGCAACCATCAATCTTGAGGCAAGACCCTGCACCAGCAAAAAGGTTACAATTGCTAAAGGCCCACATGATTATTAGCATTTTTTAGCAATAAACATTTTGAAATTTAGTTATGTACTTTTTTTTTTTTTTTTTTTTTTTTCTGAGACAGAGTCTTGCTCTGTCACCCAGGCTGTAATGCAGTGGCACGATCTCAGCTCACCGCAACCTCTGCCTCCGGGGTTCAAGCAATTCTCCTGCCTCTGCCTCCCAAGTAGCTGGAACTAAGGCGCCCGCCAACATGCCTGGCTAGTTTTTGTAGTTTTAGTAGAGATGGGGTTTCACCACATTGGCCAGGCTGGTCTGGAACTCCTGACCTTGTGATCCGCCCGCCTCGGCCTCCCAAAGTGCTGGGATTACAGGCATGAGCAAGTTATGTACATTTCTTTAGACATAATGCTGTTGCACACTTAATAGGCTACAGTGTCATGTAAACATAACTTTTTCCACACAGGGAAAGCAAAACATTTATATGACTCACTTTATTGAGATTTTGACTTTATTGTTTTGGCACGGAACCAAACTGGCAATGTATCCAAAGTGTGTCTGTATTCACTAAATAATAGTTTTGAACTTTATGATTGCAGTACGTTTATATCAGTTTCACTTCAGTTTTTTAGGGTTGCATAATTTGCCACAATTTTCATCAGATATTTTGGAATGATGTAGCAGAATACATCAAGAAAATCTCCAGTTCTTTTGACAATTTTTATTAGAGCTTCTTGATTCTTACCCCCATAGAAATACTTGTGTATAAATATAGAAAATCTCAGATTAAATTATTTTCTTGGTAGCCTTGCCTGTTCCTATTAAGCCACAGAAAATATTAATAAGGCAAATATATTAACTTTTTTTATTTTTCAAATTATTGTTAATCTCAGCATACTATGAAGAACATGAATGTACTGTACACACAAACAACTTGATGTCTCACTAAATAAAAGACACACGTGCATTAGATCCATCTACCTTTCAGGCACAGTCATGGGGTTTTTAACTCCACAACATTAACTGGAATTGTGGAATACAGATAAGATCATAATTGCAAAGATGTGAAATTCCCTGAAGAATTTTTTATCTATGATCAACATACAAAAAATTTAATGTGTTATGGTAATGTTCTTTATTATCCATGATTAAGTCACACCAAAATGGCACAAAGACCAGGAAACCAGCCAAGCATTCACTGGAGGCATTATTCAGTGTCTGAGAGATTTATATGAATTAAGGAATATTTTACTATCTAGTGTGTATCATTTAAAATAAAACAACCCTTCTAAAGATAACTGTAAACATTTGAATTGTGTTTTTAATTGGAAAAGTAATGAGCTTGTACTGTTAAGCTGTTTCTTATTTTATGTTCTATGCTTTCACAATTAACATTTACTTACTTGTAAATTGTGTTATCTGAAGAATTTTTTCCATATCTGATGTCTGCATAACTCCGGAATATTGTTGGACATTTAATAGGAACCTAATTATAAAACAAATTTATTTACTATATATGCCGTTAAAAACATTACAATTAGCCCGTTTAAGCCTCAATGTATCTCAGTGCTGAACTGTATCAAATGCTATGAACTCAAAATTTTCCATGACTTTATATGCAATTAAAGACCTCAATGAAATTATTTATATTTTTATCCCACAATTATATAGTACCTACTCTGTGCCAGGCAATATGCTGTGGACTGAAGGTACCAACATGAATAAGATACCTTTCCCTCACTGGGTGTGATAGGCTGAATAACCACTCATTCCCTCTCCCCCAACCACCGCATGCGCATGTCCTAATTTGTGGAACATGCGAATGTTATCATATGGCAAAGACTTTGTGGGGGTGTGATCAAGTTAACAATTTTGATTATCCTAGGATTATCCTGGATTACCAAAGTAAGCCCAAATACAATTATATATATCTTTATAAGAGGGAGGCACAAAGAGATTTGGCACAGACAGAGAAGAAGGCAAAGTGACTTTGGAGGCAGAGATTGGAGAGATGTGGCTCCCAGCCAAGGAATGCTGCAACCACAAAAAGCTGGAAGAGGAAGGAACGGATTCTCCCCTAATGGCCTTGGAGGCAATGAAGCCCTGATGATACCTTGATTTTATCCCGGTGTTACTGATTTCAGACTTCTGGACTCCAGAACTATAAGAGAATAAATGTGTGTTGTTCTAAGCAACCAAGTTTGGGTAATTTGTCACAACAGTCATAGGAAATAAATGCACTGAGGAACTCAAAGTTTAATGAAAGAGACAAACACAAAAAATAATTGTTATAGTACAGCAAGAGCCCTATTCGAAATATGTGGGAGCGGATGGGGAGCATGGATGGAGTATTGACTCTGACGGATCTAGTTCTTTGAAGCTACTTAGAAGATCTGAACTGAAGCTTGAAATAAAATAGTGTTTTCTAAGCAGGGAAGAGAGTACAAAAATGCAGAAACCAAAAAAATATGGTGAGTTTTATAATGCAAAATGGTATTTTGAAATGCACAGGTTAAATCAGGAAATAATTAGTCCTAAAATAATTTTCATTGATTTTAAATTTTTGGTTACTCATATTTATCAAAAAAAGTATATGGCTGTGAAGTATCCTTGGAAAAAGTAATAGTAAATGTACTACAAATAAGAAAATGAATATTACAGCATTACAAATTATTTTCTATCATTGCCTGTTGCTGAGGATTTTAGAGAGGTTGTTACACAGAAATGTTAATTAAACCATATCAACAGTACCATACTTTAATCAGTTGGAGAGAAATTATTTGCTCATCATCACTGGCCATCAGAGAAATGCAAATCAAAACCACAGTGAGATACCATCTCACACCAGTTAGAATGGCCATCATTAAAAAATCAGGAAACAACAGGTGCTGGAGAGGATGTGGAGAAATAGGAACACTTTTACACTGTTGGTGGGACTGTACACTAGTTCAACCATTGTGGAAGTCAGTGTGGCGATTCCTCAGGGATCTAGAACTAGAAATACCATTTGACCCAGCCATCCCATTACTGGGTATATACCCAAAGGACTATAAATCATGCTGCTATAAAGACACATGCACACGTATGTTTATTGCGGCACTATTCACAATAGCAAAGAGTTGGAACCAACCCAAATGTCCAACAACGATAGACTGGATTAAGAAAATGTGGCACATATACACCATGGAATACTATGCAGCCATAAAAAATGATGAGTTCGTGTCCTTTGTAGGGACATGGATGAAACTGGAAAACATCATTCTCAGTAAACTATCGCAAGGACAAAAAACCAAACACCGCATGTTCTCACTCATAGGTGGGAATTGAACAATGAGAACTCATGGACACAGGAAGGGGAACATCACACTCCGGGGACTGTTGTGGGGTGGGGGGAGGGGGGAGGGACAGCATTAGGAGATACACCTAATGCTAAATGACGAGTTAATGGGTGCAGGAAATCAACATGGCACATGGATACATATGTAACAAACCTGCACATTGTGCACATGTACCCTAAAACCCTAAAGTATAATTAAAAAAAAATTATGACTTGAAAAAAAAAAAAAAAGATCCCTATCAGAGCAACATGCTACTGAAATTGAAACAAAAACAAACATCGACTTCATGGTGGGGCATGGGTGGGAGAATGGTGAAATCACTGATGCTTTATGGGAAGTTTATGGGGACAACGCCCCAAGGAAATCAGCAGTTTACAAATGGATCAATCCTTTTAGGACGGAACAAGACAAGTTGAAGATGAAACTCATGGCGGCAGACCACCCACATCAATTTTTTAGAAAAAAATTATTAAAATTTTTGCATTGGTTCACACCTGTAATCCCAACACTTTGGGAGGCCAAGGCGGGTAGATCACAAGGTCAGGAGATCGAGATGAGCCTGGACAACATGGTGAAACCAACTCTACTAAAAATACAGAAATTAGCCAGGCATGGTGGCGTATGCTTATAGTCCCAGCTACTCAGGAGGCTGAGGCATGAGAATTGCCTGAACCTGGGAAGCGGAGCTTGCAGTGAGCCAAGATTGTGCTGCTGCTGCTGCACTTCAGTTTGGGCAACAGAGTGAGACTCTGTCTCAAAAAAAAAAAAAAAAAAAAGTATGTGGATCAAGATCCTGAAGTATTGCTTTGAAGAATTGTAATGGGAAAAGAAATATGGCTTTACCAGTACAATCCAAAAGGCAAAGCACAATCAAAGCAATGGCTACTAAGAGATGGAAGTAGTCCAGTCAAAGCAAAAGCAGACCAGTCAAGAGCAAAGGTCATGGCAAAAATTTTCAGGGATGCCCAAGGCATTTTGCTTGTTGACTGTCTGAAGGGCCAAAGAACAATTAGATCTGCTTATTATGAGTGTTTTAAGAAAGTTAGCCAAAGCCTTAGTTTTAAAAAAAAATGCCTGGAAAAGCTTCAATAGAGTCCTTCTCTACCATGACAATGTTCGTGCTCATTCCTCTCATCAAACAGGGGCAATTTTGCAAAAGTTTCAATGGGAAATCACTAGGTTTTTGCCTTACAGTCCTGATTTTGCCCCTTCTGACTTCCTTTTGTTTTCTAATCCTAAAAAATGTTGAAAAGGCACCTATTTTTCTTCAGTTAATTGTGTAAAAAAGACTGCATTGACTTGGTTAAATTTCCAGGATTCTCAGTTCTTTAGGGGTGGACTAAGTAGCTATCATTGCTTACAAAACTATCTTGAGCATGATGGAGTTATTTTGAGAAATACGTTTACATTTTTAATTTTTATCTTTTAATTTCATCTTTCAAAAACTTTTTGAAGTCCCCTTGTATAGTACACTGGATTCTTGACATTAGTGACCTCAGAGACTTTTTTTTTTTTTTCCTGAGACAGAGTCTTGCTCTGTCACCCAGGCTGGAGTGCAGTGGCATGATCTCGCCTCACTGCATCCTCCACCTCCCAGATTCAAGCGATTCTCCTGCCTCAGCCTCCCAAGTAGCTGGTATTACAGGTGCATGCCACCACGCTCAACTAATTTTTGTATTTTTAGTGGAGACAGGGTTTCACCATGTTGAACCACTCATATCCATGAGTATCTCAACATTTGTAGAGACTTCTGGCTTTCTACTGTCACAGTTTGGCTCTGTAACATATTTTTTTTCCTCTTGAGAATTATTTACCACAAAGAAACAAATTTAATCACTTATTAATACAAATGATAACATGTAGAATAAAACAAATTCCAAAAAGTTGCAAATGCCAGATAGAAAACTAAGCTCACTCACAAGATAAGTGATCTGATGGCACTACACATCAGCCCCAAAGCTTGTAATTCAAATACTCCATGACTTTCAGAGCCATTTGCAAGCAGCTGAAACTGCAAATGTTAGATCTGTAATTGTTAATGGAGTCTGTTTTTACATGTTAAAAGAAAACAAATGTACTATGCACAATAATGTCATTGATTTTTAAAAATTCTTTGTTGAAAGAAAACCAAATTTTATACTGTTTATGTTTAAATATAATACTTCTCAGGTCTTTCTACATAGTAATTTTATGATTTGTTTTTAATGAAGCTTTCAAAGAAAAACTTTGGTCTCAAACTTTAAAATGGGTGAATTGCATAGTTCTGAATTTTTGCAGCTTGAGAAAAATTACTGATAATTGTCTGTTTAAAATTAAAACTGGTTGCATTGTGCTCTGCTTCTGATTTCTGTTGGCACTTGTGATAGTTTTTAAATGACCATAAATTCTTTGTGATTATTTGCATTGAGCAGTGGAATATTTTCCCCCTCCTCTTATCTCTGGGCTGAATCTGTGAATTGGTTAAC